>NC_092049.1:78906549-78957457 GCF_003086295.3 Arachis hypogaea | reverse complement strand
TCATATCTAAAGTGATTTCTCTATCCAAAAACTAGTCTCCAATCTAAATAGAAAAAAAAAAATAAGACTTCATATGGAGCTTTTTTTTGCCTCTTGAATAGTTCTGGCATCTCACTTTATCCGTTGAGGTTCAGAATGATTGGCATCTATAGGAACTCAGAGTTCAGAGAGTGTTATTGATTCTCCTAGTTCAGTATGATGATTCTTGAACACAGCTATTTTATGAGTCTTGGCCGTGGCCCTAAGCACTTTGTTTTCCAGTATTACCACCGGATACATAAATGCGACAGACACATAATTGGGTGAACCTTTTCAGATTGTGACTTAGCTTTCCTAAACTCCCCAATTAGAGGTGTCCAGGGTTCTTAAGCACACTCTTTTTTTTTTTTGCTTTGGACCTTGACTTTAACCGCCCAGTCTCAAGTTTTCACTTGACACCTTCACGCCACAAGCACATGGTTAGGGACAGCTTGGTTTAGCCGCTTAGGCCAGGATTTTATTCCTTTATGCCCTCCTATCCACTGATGCTCAAAGCCTTGGGATCCTTTTTATTTACCCTTTCCTTTTGGTTTTAAGGGTTACTGGCTTTTTGCTCTTGCCTCTTGGTTTTTAGAGCTTTTGGCTTTTTCTGCTTGCTTTTTCTTTTTCTTTCTATTTTTTTTTCTGCAAGCTTTGTTCTTTGCTGCTTTTTCTTGCTTCAAGAATCATTTTTTTTATGATTTTTCAGATTATCAAATAACATGTCTCCTTGTCATCATTCTTTCAAGAGCCAACATATTTAACATTCTTAAACAGCAACTTCAAAAGACATATGCACTGTTCAAGCATTCATTCAGAAAACAAGAAGCATTGTCACCACATCAATATAATTAAACTAAGTTCAAGGATAAATTCGAAACTCATGTACTTCTTGTTCTTTTGAATTAAAACAGTTTTCATTTAAGAGAGGTGATGGATCCATAGGACATTCATAACTTTAAGACAAAGTTACTAACTACTAATGATCATGTAATGAAGACACAAACATAGATAAGCACATAACGAAAAATAGAGAATGTAAGAACAAGGAATGAGTCCACCTTAGTGATGGTGGCGTTTCCTTCTTGAGGAACCAATGATGTCCTTGAGCTCTTCTATGTCTCTTCCTTGTCTTTGTTGCTCCTCCCTCATTGCTTTTTTGATCTTCTCTTATTTCATGAAGGATGATGGAGTGCTCTTGATGTTCCACCCTTAATTTTCCCATGTTAGAGCTTAGTTCTCCTAGGGAGGTGTTGATTTGCTCCCAATAGTTTTGTGGAGGAAATGCATTTGAGGCATCTCCGGGATCTCATGGTGATGAGCTTCATGCGCCTCTTGAGCTCCATGAATGGGCTCTCTTGCTTGCTCCATCTTTTTCTTAGTGATGGGCTTGTCCTCTTTAATGAGGATATCTCCCTCTATGTCAATCCCAGCCGAATTGCATAGGTGGCAAATGAGGTGAGGAAAGGCTAACCTTGCCATAGTGGAGGACTTGTCAGCCACCTTGTAGAGTTCTTGAGGTATAATCTCATAAACTTCCACCTCTTCTCCAATCATGATGCTAGTGGGAATGATTGAGCATTGAATGAACTCCAACCATCCTCTAGCTACAGGCTTAAGGTCCAGTCTTCTTAGTTGAACCGGTTTGCCTTTTGAGTCAATCTTCCATTGAGCTCCTTCTACACATATGTCCATGAGGACTTGGTCCAACCTTTGATCAAAGTTGACTCTCCTTGTGTAGGGGTGTGCGTTCTCTTCCATGTTTGGCAAGTTGAACACCAACCTCACATTTTCCGGACTAAAATCTAAGTATTTCCCCCGAACCATGGTGAGATAATTCTTTGGGTTCGGGTTCTTACTTTGATCATGGTTCCTAGTGATCCATGCATTAGCATAGAACTCTTGAACCATTAGGATGCCGACTTGTTGGATGGGGTTTGTTAGAACTTCCCAACCTCTTCTTTGAATTTCATGTCGGATCTCCGGATACTCATTTCTTTTGAGTTTGAAAGGGACCTCGAGGATCACCTTCTTCTTGGCCACAACATCATAGAAGTAGTCTTGATGGGCTTTGGAGATGAACCTTTCCATCTCCCATGACTCGGAGGTGGAAGCTTTTGTCTTTCC
Source organism: Arachis hypogaea (assembly GCF_003086295.3). Lineage (NCBI taxonomy): Eukaryota > Viridiplantae > Streptophyta > Magnoliopsida > Fabales > Fabaceae > Arachis > Arachis hypogaea. The sequence goes on along the minus strand of NC_092049.1, from coordinate 78,955,312 downwards.
TTTCCCTTTTCTAGAGGATTCTTCAGTCTTAGGTGCCATCAATGGTAATGGAAAAACAAAAAACTTATGCTTTTACCACACCAAACTTAGAATTTTGCTCGCCCTCGAGCAAGAGAAGAAAGAATAGATGAAGAAGAAGAAGAAAAGATGGAGAAGAGGGGGGAGGTGTGTTTCGGCCAAGAAGAGAAGAGAGGGTTGTGTTGTGTGAAAATGAGGAAGAATGGAAGGCTTTATATAGGGAAGGGAGGGGGGTTAAGTTTCGGCCATGTAGGGTGGGTTTGGGTGGGAAATTGATTTTGAATTTTGAAGGTAGGTGGAGTTTATGAGGTAGGTTTATGGGGAAGAGTGGATGGATGTGAGTGGTGAAGAGGTGATGGGGAAGAGAGATTGAGGTGATTGGTGAAGGGTTTTGGGGAAGAGTGTTTATGGGATTGTGTGAAAGAGGGGTGAGAAGAAGTAAGTGGAGGTAGGTAGGGATCCTGTGGGGTCCACAGATCCTGAGGTGATCCTGTAGGGTCCACAGATCCTGAGGTGTTCAAGGATTTACAGCCTTTCACCAAATTAGGCATGTAAAATGCCCTTGCACACAACTCTAGGCGTTCAGCGCCAGGTTGGTGCTTGTTCTGGGCGTTGAACGCCCATTTGTAGCCTGTTTCTAGAGTTGAACACCAGAACCATGCTTGTTCTGGGCGTTCAGCGCCAGCTCTCCTCCAGGGTGCATTTCTGGCGTTCAAACGCCCAGATGCTGCCATTTCTGGCGTTCAGCGCCAGAACCATGCTCTGTTCTGGCGTTGAACGCCCAAAACATGCTTCTTACTGGCGTTTAAACGCCAGTAAGGTCTTCCTCCAGGGTGTGATTTTTCTTCTGCTGTTTTTGATTCCGTTTTCAATTTTTATGTTTATTTTTTGACTCCACATGATCATGAACCTAATAAAACATGAAAAACAATGAAAATTAGATAAATAAACATTGGGTTGCCTCCCAACAAGCACTTCTTTAATGTCAATAGCTTGACAGTGGGCTCTCATGGAGCCTCACAGATGTGCAGAGCTTTGTTGAAACCTCCCAACACTACACTTAGAGTTTGGATATGGGGGTTTGACACCAAACTTAGAGTTTGACTGTGGGAGCTTTGTTTGACTCTGCTTTGAGAGAAGCTTTTTATGCTTCCTCTCCATGGATGCAGAGAGAGATCCTTGAGTTGTAAACACAAGTTTGTCCTCATTTATTTGAAGGATCAATTCTCCTCTGTCCACATCAATCACAGCTCTTGCTGTGGCTAGGAAAGGTCTTCCTAGGATGATGGATTCATCCTCATCCTTCCCAGTATCTAGGACTATGAAATCAGCAGGGATGTAAAGGCCTTCAACCTTTACTAACACGTCCTCTACTTGTCCATAAGCCTGTTTTCTTGAATTGTCTGCCATCTCTAATGAGATTTTAGCAGCTTGCACCCCATAGATTCCCAGTTTCTCTATTTTAGAGAGGGGCATGAGGTTTATTCCTGAACCAAGGTCACACAGAGCCTTAAAGATCATGGTGCCTATGGTACAAGGTATTATGAACTTTCCAGGATCCTGTCTCTTCTGAGGCAATGTCAGTTGATCTGGATCACTTAGTTCATTGGTGAACAAGGGAGGTTCATCTTCCCAAGTCTCAATACCAAATAATTTGGCATTTAGCTTCATGATTGCACCAAGGAACTTGGCAGCTTGCTCTTCAGTAACATCCTCATTTTCTTCAGAAGAGGATTACTCATCAGAGCTCATGAATGGCATAAGGAGGTTCAATAGAATCTCTATGGTCTCTAGATGAGCCTCAGAGTCCTTTGATTCCTCAGAGGGAAGCTCCTTATTGATCACTGGACATCCCAGGAGGTCTTCCTCCTTGGGATTCACGTCCTCTCCTTTCCTTACAGGTTCGGCCATGGTGCTTATGTCAATGGCCTTGCACTCTCCTTTTGGATTCTCTTCTGTATTGCTTGGGAGAGTACTAGGAGGGATTTCAGTGATCCTTTTACTCAACTGGCCCACTTGTGCTTCCAAATTTCTAATGGAAGACCTTGTTTCATTCATGAAACTTACAGTGGCCTTGGATAGATCGGAGACTAAGTTTGCTAAATTAGAGGTGTTTTGTTCAGAGTTCTCTGTCTGTTACTGAGTGGATGATGGAAAAGGTTTATTATTGTTAAACCTGTTTCTTCCACCATTATTAAAATCTTGTTGAGGCCTTTGATCCTTCCATGAGAGATTTGGATGATTTCTCCATGATGGATTATAGGTGTTTCCATATGGTTCACCCATGTATTTTAACTCTGCTATTGCAGGGTTCTCAGGATCATAAGCTTCTTCCTCAGAAGATGCCTCTTGAGTACTGTTGGATGCAGCTTGCATTCCATTCAGACTCTGAGAAATCATATTGACTTGCTGAGTCAATATTTTATTCTGAGCTAATATGGCATTCAGAGTATCAATTTCAAGAACTCCCTTCTTCATAGGCATCCCATTACTCATAGGATTCCTCTCAGAAGTGTACATAAACTGGTTATTAGCAACCATGTCAATGAGTTCTTGAGCTTCTGTAGGCGTTTTCTTTAGGTGAATGGATCCATCTGCAGAAGTATCCAATGACATCTTTGATAGCTCAGATAAACCATCATAGAATATATCAAGGATGGTCCATTCTGAAAGCATGTCATAAGGACACTTTTTGGTCAGCTGCTTGTATCTTTCCCAAGCTTCATAGAGGGATTCACCTTCTTTCTGTCTGAAGGTTTGAACATCAGCTCTAAGCTTGCTCAGCTTTTGAGGAGGAAAGAACTTGGCTAAGAAAGCCGTGACCAGCTTATCCCAAGAGTTCAGGGTATCTCTGGGTTGAGAATCCAACCACACTCTAGCTCTGTCTCTTACAGCAAAAGGGAAAAGCATGAGCCTGTAGACTTCAGGATCTACTCCATTAGTCTTAACAGTATCACAGATCTACAAAAATTCAGTTAAGAACTGAAAAGGATCTTCAGATGAAAGTCCATGAAACTTGCAGTTCTGCTGCATCAGAGAAACTAGCTGAGGTTTTAGCTCAAAGTTGTTTGCTCCAATGGCAGGAATGGAGATGCTTCTTCCATGTAAATTGGAATTAGGTGCAGTAAAGTCACCAAGCATCCTCCTTGCATTATTGTTGTTGGGTTCGGCTGCCATCTCCTTTACTTGTTCGAAATTTTCAATAAGGTTGTCTCTGGATTGTTGTAATTTAGCTTCTCTTAGTTTTCTCTTCAGAGTCCTTTCAGGTTCTGGATCAGCTTCAACAAGAATGCCTTTTTCTTTGTCCCTGCTCATAAGAAAGAGAAGAGAAAAAGAAAAGAAGAGGAATCCTCTATGTCACAGTAAAGAGATTCCTTATTGTTAGTAGAAGAAGAAAAGAAGAAAAAAATCGAACACAGATAGAAGAGGGGGTTCAAATTTGGTGAGTGATGTGAGGAAGAGATGTTAGTAGATGAATAAATAAATAGAATAAGATGAGAGAGGGAGAGGATTTTCGAAAATAATTTTTGAAAACGAGTTATTAATTTTCGAAAATAGTTTTTGAAAAATGTTAGTAATTTTCGAAATTTAAGATTTAAAAATTGAAATAATTAGTTAATTAAAAAGAAATTTTGAAAAAGAGGGAAGATATTTTCGAAAATTAGAGAGAGAGAGTTAGTTAGGTGGTTTTGAAAAAGATAAGAAGCAAACAAAAAGTTAGTTAGTTAGTTGAAACAAATTTTGAAAAGATAAGAAGTTAGGAAGTTAGAAAAGATATTTTGAAATCAAATTTTTTAAAAAGATAAGATAAAAAGATATTTTTGAAATTAGTTTTTGAAAAAGATTTGATTTTTAAAATCACAATTAATGACTTGATTCACAAGAAATCACAAGATATGATTCTAGAACTTAAAGTTTGAATCTTTCTTAACAAGTAAGTAACAAACTTGAAATTTTTGAATCAAAACATTAATTGATGATTGTTATTTTCGAAAATATGATATAAAAATAAGAAAAAGATTTTTGAAAAATATTTTTAAAATTTTCGAAAATAACTAAGAAAAATGAAAAAGATTTGATTTTTGAAAAAGATTTTGAAAAAGATAAGATTTTTAAATTGAAAATTTGATTTGACTCATAAAAACAACAAGATTTTAAAAATTTTTGAAAAAGTCAACTCAAATTTTCGAAATTTATGAGTGAAAAAGGGAAAAATATTTTTTTGATTTTTTTTGAATTTTTATGATGAGAGAGAAAAACATGAAATTTATGCAATGCATGAAATTTTTATATCAAAACAATGAATGCATGCAAGAATGTTATGAATGTCAAGATGAACACCAAGAACACTATGAAGATCATGATGAACATCAAGAACACATTTTTGAAAAATTTTTAATGCAAAGAAAACATGCAAGACACCAAACTTAGAAATCTTTGATGCTTAGACTCTATGGATACAAGAATGCATATGAAAAACACCATACAACACAAAACAAGAAAACATCAAGATCAAACAAGAAGACTTACCAAGAACAACTTGAAGATCATGAAGAACACTATGAATGCATGAATTTTCGAAAAATGCAAGATGAATATGCAATTGACACCAAACTTACAACTTGACTCAAGAAACACAAAATAATTTTTTTTATTTTTATGATTTTCTAATTTTTTTTGTATTTTTTCGAAAATTATTTGAAAAACAAAAATAAGGATTCCAAAATTTTTAATATGAATTCCAGGAATCTTATGCTCTTTAGTCTAAAGCCCCAATCAAAGGGTCAGGCATGGCTAAATAGCCAGCCAAGCTTTAGTATGTAACTCAGACATGACACGCCTAACATGCCCTACAGTCGTGGCTTTACGGCCAACCAGGCTTCAACATGCTTTATGAAACACTAGAATTCATTCTTAAAAATTCTGAAGAAAAATATATTTTTGAAAACATTTTTATTTTTATTTTTATTTTCGAAAACAAAGGATACATTTTTGAAAGATTTTTGAAAATTTTTTTTGAAAACTTTTTGAAAAGCAAACGAAAAGAAAGTTACCCAATCTGAGCAACAAGATGAACCGTCAGTTGTCCAAACTCGAACGATCCCCGGCAACGGCGCCAAAAACTTGGTGCACGAAATTGTGATCTCTGGTAATGGCTCCAACAACTTGGTGCTCTAATCTCAATTCATAATTTGTCACAACTTCGATACAACTAACCAGCAAGTGCACTGGGTCGTCCAAGTAATACCTTACGTGAGTAAGGGTCGAATCCCACGGAGATTGTTGGTATGAAGCAAGCTATGGTCACCTTGTAAATCTCAGTCAGGCAGATATAAAATAGTTATGGAGTTTTTGAAAATAAGTAATAGAAGAAGGATAGAAACACTTATGTAATTCATTGGTGAGAATTTCAGATAAGCGTATAGAGATGCTTTCGTTCCTCTGAACCTCTGCTTTCCTGCTGCCTTCATCCAATCAGTCTTACTCCTTTCCATGGCTGGCTTTATGCAAGGGCATCACCGTTGTCAGTGGCTACATCCCCTCCTCTTGTGAAAATGGTCCAAGATGCCCTGTCACGGCACGGCTAATCATCTGAGGTTCCCGATCATGCTGGAATAGGATTCACCCTCCTTTTGCGTCTGTCACTACGCCCAGCACTCGTGAGTTTGAAGCTCGTCACAGTCATTCAATCATTGAATCCTACTCGGAATACCACAGACAAGGTTCAGACTTTCCGGATTCTCTTGAATGCCGCCATCAATCTAGTGTACACTACGAAGATTCTGATTAAGAGATCTAAGAGATACTCATTCAATCTAAGGGAGAACGGAAGTGGTTGTCAGCCACGCGTTCATAACGAATGATGATGATTGTCACGTTCATCACATTCAGGTTGAAGTGCGAATGAATATCTTTGAAGCAAAATAAGATGAATTGAATAGAAAAACAGTGGTACTTTGCATTAATCTTTGAGAAACAGCAGAGCTCCACACCTAATCTATGGAGTGTAGAAACTCTACCGTTGAAAATACATAAGTGAAGAAGGTTCAGGCATGGCCGAGAGGCCAGCCCTCCAACGTGATCTAAGATTGCATACAACTGACCAAAGATGTCTAATACAATAGAAAAAAGTCCTATTTATAATAAACTAGCTACTAAGGTTTACAGAAGTAAGTAATTGATGCATAAATCCACTTCCGGGGCCCACTTGGTGTGTGCTTGGGCTGAGCTTGAATGTTACACGTGCAGAGGCTCTTTCTGGAGTTGAATGCCAGGTTGTAACGTATTTCTGGCGTTCAACTCTGGTTTGTGACTTGTTTCTGGCGTTTAACTCCAGACAGCAGCGTAGAACTGGCGTTCAATGCCATTTTACGTTGTCTAAACGCGGCCAAAGTATGGATTATTATACATTGTGGGAAAGCCCTGGATGTCTACTTTCCAACGCAATTAGAAGCGCGCCATTTTGAGTTCTGTAGCTCCAGAAAATCCACTTTGAGTGCAGGGAGGTCAGAATCCAACAGCATCAGCAGTCCTTCTTCAACCTCTGAATCTGATTTTTGCTCAAGTCCCTCAATTTCAGCCAGAAAATACCTGAAATCACAGAAAAACACACAAACTCATAGTAAAGTCCAGAAATGTGAATTTAACATAAAAACTAATGAAAACATCCCTAAAAGTAACTAGATCCTACTAAAAACATACTAAAAATAATGCCAAAAAGCGTACAAATTATCCGCTCATCAGTCCCCTCCACCGGGACTTCAGTTTTCCGGGGAATAGCCTGAGCCTAGAGTTAAACAACAGAACCTTTTGTCCTGGTTCAAAGATTCTAGATGACAGCTTTCTGTCATGCCACCTTTTTGACTTCTCTTTATAAAGCTTGGCATTTTCGAAGGCAGTGAATCTGAATTCCTCTAGCTCATTCAGCTGGAGCAATCTTTTTTCTCCAGCTAGTTTGGCATCAAAGTTTAGGAATCTGGTTGCCCAGTAGGCCTTATGTTTCAGTTCCACGGGCAGGTGACAAGCCTTACCATACACAAGTTGGTACGGAGAGGTCCCTATAGGAGTCTTGAATGCTGTTCTGTAAGCCCACAGAGCATCATCCAAGCTTCGTGCCCAATCCTTTCTACGGGTACTTACAGTCTGTTTTAGGATTCTTTTTAGTTCTCTGTTAAAACTTCAACTTGCCCATTTGTCTGTGGATGATATGGAGTCGCCACTTTGTGGCGAATCCCATACCGGACCATGGTAGAGTAAAGCTGTTTATTGCAGAAGTGAGTGCCCCCATCACTGATTAGTACCCTAGGGATACCAAACCTGCTGAATATATGTTTCTGGAGGAACTTCAGCACTGTTTTAGTATCATTGGTGGGTGTGGCAATGGCCTCAACCCATTTTGATACATAGTCAACTGCCACCAGAATATAAGTGTTTGAGTATGATGGTGGGAAAGGCCCATGAAATCAATACCCCATACGTCAAACAACTCAATCTCCAAGATTCCTTGTTGAGGCATGGCGTAACTGTGAGGCAAATTACCAGCTCTCTGGCAACTGTCACAGTTACGTACAAACTCTCGGGAATCTCTGTAAAGTGTAGGCCAGTAGAAACCACATTGGAGTACTTTGGTGGCTGTTCGCTCACCTCCGAAATGACCTCCATATTGTGACCCATGGCAATGCCATAAGATCCTTTGTGCTTCTTCCTTAGGCACACACCTACGGATTATGCCGTCTGCACATCTCTTAAAGAGATAGGGTTCATCCCACAAGTAGTACTTTGCATCAGTAATTAATTTTTTCTTTTGTTGCCTGTTGTACTCCTTGGGAATGAACCTTGCAGATTTGTAGTTTGCAATGTCTGCAAACCATGGTAATTCCTGAATGGCAAACAAATGCTCATCCGGAAAGGTTTCAGAGATTTCAATAGAGGGGGAGGACGCCCCTTCCACTGGTTCTATCCGGGATAGATGGTCAGTCACTTGGTTCTCTGTCCCTTTTCTGTCTCTTATTTCTATATCAAACTCTTGCAGAAGCAACATCCATCTTATGAGTTTGGGTTTTGAATCCTGCTTTGTGAGTAGATATTTAAAAGCAGCATGATCTGTGTACACAATCACTTTTGATCCTACTAAGTATGATCTAAACTTGTCAATGGCATAAACCACTGTAAGCAATTCTTTTTCTGTGGTTGTGTAATTTTTCTGGGCATCATTCAAAACACGGCTAGCATAATAAATGACATGCAGAAGCTTGTCATGCCTCTGCCCCAGTACTGCACCAATGGCGTGATCACTAGCATCACACATTAATTCGAATGGTAATGTCCATTCTGGTGCAGAGATAACTGGTGCTGTGACCAGTTTAGCTTTCAGAGTTTCAAACGCTTGCAGGCACTCTGTGTTAAACACAAATGGCGTGTCAGCAGCTAGCAGGTTGCTTAGAGGTTTTGCAATTTTTGAAAAATCCTTTATAAACCTCCTATAGAATCCTGCATGCCCCAGAAAAATTCTGATTGCCTTAACATTGGCAGGTGGTGGTAATTTTTCAATTACCTCTATTTTAGCTTGATCTACCTATATTCCCTTGTTTGAAATTTTATGCCCAAGGACAATCCCTTCAGTCACCATAAAGTGACATTTTCCCAGTTTAAAACCAGGTTGGTCTCTTGGCATCTTTTCAAAATCAGTGTCAGGTGATCAAGACAGGAGCTGAATGAGTCTCCATATACTGAGAAGTCATCCATGAAGACTTCCAGAAATTTTTCCACCATATCAGAAAAAATAGAGAGCATGCATCTCTGAAAGGTTGCAGGCGCATTACACAGCCCAAAAGGCATCCTTCTGTAAGCAAATACTTCAGATGGACATGTGAATGCTGTTTTCTCTTGATCCTGGGGATCTACTGCAATTTGGTTGTAGCCTGAATAGCCATCCAAAAAGCAGTAATAATTATGACCTGCTAGTCTTTCTAGCATCTGGTCTATGAATGGTAAAGGAAAATGATAATTTCTGGTGGCTGTATTGAGCCTTCTGTAATCAATACACATGCGCCACCCTGTAACTGTTCTTGTAGGAACCAGTTCATTTTTTTCATTATGAACCACTGTCATGCCTCCCTTTTTAGGGACAACTTGAACAGGACTCACCAAGGGGCTATCAGAAATAGGATAAATAATCCCAGCCTCCAGTAATTTAGTGACCTCTTTCTGCACCACTTCTTTCATGGCTGGATTTAGCCGCCTCTGTGGTTGAACCACTGGCATAGCATCATCCTCCAATAGGATTTTGTGCATACATCTCGCTGGGCTTATGCCCTTAAGGTCACTTATGGACCACCCAAGAGCTGTCTTGTGTGTCCTTAGCACTTGAATTAGTGCTTCCTCTTCCTGTGGATTTAAAGCAAAGCTTATGATCACTGGAAAAGTATCACCTTCTCCCAGAAATGCATATTTCAGGAATGGTGGTAATGGTTTGAGCTCAGGTTTAGGAGGTTTTTCCTCTCCCGGAGGAAATTTCAGAGGCTCTTTCAATTCCTCTGAATCCTCTAGGTCAGGCGGAACATCTTTAAAAATGTTTTCCAGCTCTGATTCGAGACTCTTAGCCATGTTGATCTCCTCCACCAGAGAATCAATAAGATCAACTTTCATGCAGTCTTTTGGTGTGTCTGGATGCTGCATGGCATTGACAGCATTCAACTTAAACTCATCCTCATTGACTCTCAGGGTTATTTCCCCCTGTTGGATGTCAATGAGAGTTCGTCCAGTTGCTAGGAAAGGTCTTCCTAGAATAAGAGTAGCACTCTTGTGCTCCTCCATTTCTAGCACAACAAAGTCAGTGGGAAAGGCGAATGGCCCAACCCTGACAATCATGTCCTCAATCACGCCTGACGGGTATTTAATGGAGCCATCAGCAAGTTGGAGACATATCGAGTTGGTTTAACTTCTTCCGTTAAACCAAGCTTTCTGGTGGTGGATGCAGGTATTAGGTTGATGCTTGCCCCAAGATCACATAGGGCTGTCTTGGTGCAATTACCCTCTAATATGCATGGTATCAGAAAGCTTCCGGGATCTTTAAGCTTTTCAGGAAAGCTTTTCAGAATGACTGCACTGCATTCTTCACTGAGGAGAACTCTTTCAGTTTCTCTCCAATCCTTCTGATGACTTAAGATCTCTTTCATGAACTTCGCATAAGAAGGTATTTGCTCAAGTGCCTCTGCAAACAGAATCTTAATTTCAAGAGTCCTGAGATAATCTGCAAAGCGAGCAAATTGCTTATCCTGCTCCTCTTGGCGGAGTTTTTGAGGATAAGGTATCTTGGTTTTATATTCCTCAACCTTGGTTGCTGCAGGTTTATTTCCTACAGAAATGGTTGAAGAAGCCTTTTTAGAGGGGTTGTCATCAGCACTTGTGTGTGTCTGATCCCTCACTGGCATTTGAGTACCAGAGTTAGAAGCTAGAGTGACGTTAGACGCCAACTCCTCATCTGTTCCTGGCATCTGAACGCCAGAACTGTGCTTCTTTTGGGCATTCAACGCCAGTTCCTTGCTTGTTTCTGGCGTTGAACGCCAGTCCTGAGCATAGTCTGGGCGTTCAACGCCAGCCTTCCACCCAATTTCTGGCGTTTTAACGCCAGAATTATCTTTCCCTGGGCTCTTACTGTCCTCAGATGAATTTTGGGTGGTTTGTTCATTTCTTGGTTTCCTGCTGCCTTGAGGTGGGGTATTTAATGTTTTCCCACTTCTTAATTGAACTGCTTGGCATTCTTCTGTTATTTGTTTTGACAGCTGCTGCTTTGTTTGCTTCAATTGTTCTTCCACATTTATATTAGCGATCCTTGTCTCTTGTAGTCTATCTTTGAATTTGGCTAACTGCTGTGTTAGAAAGTCCAATTGCTGATTGAATTTAGTAGCTTGTTCAGCTGGACTGGGTTCAGTAGTCACTATTTTAGCCTCTTCTTTCATGGAAGATTCGCTGCTTAGGTACAGATGCTGATTTCTGGCAAGTGTATCAATGAGCTCTTGAGCTTCTTCAATTGTCTTTCTCATGTGGATAGATCCACCGGCTGAGTAATCTAGAGACATCTGAGCTCTTTCTGCAAGCCCATAATAGAAGATGTCTAACTGAACCCACTCTGAAAACATTTCAGAGGGGCATTTTCCTAGCATCTCTCTGTATCTCTCCCAGGCATCATAAAGAGATTCATTATCTCCTTATTTAAAGCCTTGGATGTCCAGCCTTAGCTGTGTCATCCGTTTTGGAGGAAAGTATTGATTCAGGAATTTCTCTGTCAGCTGTTTCCATGTCTTTATGCTAGCCTTAGGTTGGTTATTTAACCACCTCTTGGCTTGGTCTTTTACAGCAAATGGAAATAGTAATAATCTGTAGACATCCTAATCTACTTCCTTATCATGTACTGTGTCAGCAATTTGTAAAAATTGTGCCAGAAACTCTGTAGGTTCTTCCTGTGGAAGACCGGAATACTGGCAGCTTTGCTGCACCATGATAATGAGCTGAGGATTCAACTCAAAGCTACTGAGTCCAATGGAGGGTATGCAGATACTATTCCCATATGAAGCAGTAGAGGGGTTAGCATATGACCCCAGAGTCTTTCTGGACTGTTCATTTCCACTTGGATCCATGATGGAGAAAGGGTGATGATGTAAAATAGAAAAGAAATATTTTTATTTATTTAATTATTTATTTATTTCGAAAATAAAATAAATTAAAATAAAATAAATAAAAATGGGTGAAGATTTTCGAAAAAATGAGGAGAGAGAAAGTGGTTAAGAAGTTTTGAAAAAGATATGAATTTTAAAATTGATTTTCGAAAAATTGCTTTAAAATAGAGGGAAAAGATATTTTTTGAATTTAATGAGGAAAGAGAAAAACAATAAAATAACACAAGATCTAAAATTTTTAGATTTAATGCTCCTTGTTTTCGAAAATTTTGGAGGGAAAACACCAAGGAACACCAAACTTAAAAATTTTAAGATCAAGACACAAGGAAAACTCAAGAACGCCTTGAAGACTCACAAGAACAACAAGAACATGAAGAAGGAACACCAAACTTAAAATTTTTAGAAAACCAAACTAAAATTTTCGAAAAACAAAGGAAAATCAACAAGAAAACACCAAACTTAAAGTTTGGCACAAGATTTAATAGAAAAATTATTTTTGAAAAGAAAATAAAAGACTCTGACCCAAAAGACAAAAATTTCCTAATCTAAGCAACAAGATTCACCGTCAGTTGTTCAAACTCAAACAATCCCCGGCAACGGCGCCAAAAACTTGGTGCACGAAATTGGAAATCACAATTCTTCACAAATTCGCACAACTAACCAGCAAGTGCACTGGGTCGTCCAAGTAATACCTTACGTGAGTAAGGGTCGATCCCACGGAGATTGTTGGCTTGAAGCAGTCTATGGTTACATTGTAACTCTTAGTCAGGAAAACAATAAAACAATTCACTTATCAAATTTGATTGCAAGGAATAAAAGAGCATGAAATAAATACTTATTATGCAGTAATGGAGAATATGTTGGAGTTTTGGAGATGCTTTGTCTTCTGAATTTCAGCTTTTCTCTTGTATTCCTCTTTCCTCATGCATGAAAAAGTGCAAAGTTCCTTCCATGGCAAACTCTATGTAAGGTGTCACCGTTGTCAATGGCTACTTCCCATCTTCTCAGTGAAAATGGTCCAAATGCTCTGTCACAGCACGGCTAATCATCTGGAAGTTCTCGATCATGCTGGAATAAGATTGACTATCCTTTTGCATCTGTCACTACGCCCAGCACTTGCGAGTTTGAAGCCCGTCACAGTCATCCAATCCCAGAATCCTACTCGGAATACCACAGACAAGGTTTAGACTTTCCGGATTCTCATGAATGTCGCCATCGATCTAGCTTATACCACGAAGATTCTGATTAAGAAATCTAAGAGATAATCATTCATTCTAATGTAGAACAGAGGTGGTTGTCAGACACATGTTCATGGATTGAGGAAGGTGATGAGTGTCACGGATCATCACCCTCTCCATAGTTAAGCGCGAATGAGTATCTTAGAGAGGAACACACATGTTTGAATGGAAAACATAAGTACTTGCATTAATTCATCGAGACGCTGCAGAGCTCCTCACCCCCAACAATGGGGTTTAGAGACTCATGCTGCCAAAAGGTACAAATTTCAGATCTAAAATGTCATGAGATACAAAATAAATCTCTAAAAGTTGTTTAAATACTAAACTAGTAACCTAGGTTTACAGAAAATGAGTAAACTATGATAGATAGTGCAGAAATCCACTTCTGGGGCCCACTTGGTGTGTGCTGGGGCTGAGACTAAAGCTTCTCACGTGCCTGGGCTGTTTTGGGCGTTCAACGCCAGGTTGTAACCTGTTTCTGGCGTTGAACTCCAACTTGTAACTTGTTTCTGGCGCTGGACGCCAGACTGCAACATGGAACTGGCGTTGAACGCCAGTTTATGTCATCTATCCTTGAGCAAAGTATGGACTATTATATATTGCTGGAAAGCCCTGGATGTCTACTTTCCAACGCAATTGGACTCCTGTAGCTCCAGAAATTCCATTTCAATTGCAGAGAGGTCAGGATCCAACAGCATCAGCAGTCCTTTTTTAGCCTGAATCAGATTTTTGCTCAGCTCCCTCAATTTCAGCCAAAAATACCTGAAATTATAGAAAAACACCCAAACTCATAGTAAAGTCCAGAAATATGAATTTTGCCTAGAAAATAATGAAAATAAACTAAAAACTAACTAAAACATCCTAAAAACTATATGAAATTAACCCCAAAAAGCGTATAAAATATCCGCTCATCAGTTACTTGTGACAACCAAACGTTTGTAGGAAGGGATTTTTGTTGGTTTAGAGACTATATCTACAATGCAACTATTTTTATGAAATTCTTTTCTGGCAAAAATCCCGAACGTCAAAATGGCGGCGTTGCCGGGGAACTGCTAACGTGTGCCTTATTGTTGGTTATTGTAAATATTTTTCTTTTACTTGTTTTTTTATTTCTATTTTTCCTTTTTATTTTTCATTTGCTACCATGAATTCTCACCCCTCTCGCTTTGAGTTTGGTTCTAATTTTGTTGAAGGAAATAGAAGTTACAGCAGGAATGTACATCAATGTCAGACCAATCAAGGATGGATGGAGCCAAGAGGATCTAATCATCCCTTTAGGCAGCAACACCCTCCGAGGTATCCTGGACAAGGACCATTCTACAATGCATACCCAGCTGAAAGATATGGTGGAGAACCTTGTAACTACCAACAAGCCCCACCCCGTGCCTATAGACCATCCTTTTAACATAACCTCGAACCACCACACTCACAAGCTTCTCTTCACCATTCGCCACCATATGATCCTTCCTTACCCCGATTCCAATCTAATCACTCCCAACCACCACCACTTTCCTATGTATCATGTCCAAATCCGGCAACCCGAGAAGCAGAGGTTCACCTAAAGGAAACAGTAAATAAACTTCAAACAACCATTCGACAACTGGAGCAAGCAGTAATTCAATGGGTTTCTAGGTGCTCAAATACACAAGGATCAGCCACAGCCCCATGTGAATAGTCTAACAAAGAGCGTAGCATGAAGGAGATACCAGAAACTCCAGTGGACAAGATAGAGAATGAATTCGTACTAGAACAAGTAGAAGAAGCTGTCATTGTTCAAAAAGTAGAGTTGGTTGAAGATCTAGGAGATGCTTAACCTCCATGGGAATCCAGAACTGAGGAGAACTCCGTCAAAGACGCTACAGTTGATGCTAAGGAGGATATTGTACAATCTCCAAGGCAAGTTGTTTATGAAGAATCAGACAGAATAACCCAGGATACAAATTCCCTTGATGATGATAGTCACAAGTCAAATTCTCTTAGTAATGAATTTGCATCTGCAAGTGAATTCTCTGAGATCGAAGAATCTTCCCCAAGTGAATACGAAGACGATGCGGAGGTAGATTTCTCTCAACCTCCAATCTATGACTCAAGTGATGAGGAAGACATAGAAGACTTTGTCCAGGACACAGATACAATTGTAGAACCTTGCAAGGAAGTGGAGGAATTCACAGAAGAGCACAAGGGAGTAGAACTTACAGAAACACCAGAAACACCTATCCCAAGGCCATTACCACCTAATACAAGCTTCAAGTGGGTACAATCCTTAACCTATAACTTTACTTATTCACTTGAATATGGTTTGATTGAAACAGATGGCCAGCTTAGAGCTCTTTGCGGCTTTAAGAGTAAGAGGGAAATGGCTCGTACTCAGAGTTGGTGCACAAGGTTCAATAAGGTTCCACGCTTCACCTCGAAGTACACGGATTGGTATCATGCTCAATTGCATGGATCATAGAGAACGTTTGGTCACCATGGTGAGATTCTACTCTTTAAACCGCCCGGATGGAGACCTGTAGATCAAAACGGAGGCGGATTTAAAAACAAGGCTTAGGATCCTGGAATCTATTCTGACATTCGTCACCCCGGGAGCCTGAAAATCTGTTTGAAGCTGCTCAGAAGCTTTACATGCCTAGTTTGGGACCCCGGAGGCTATTGGCATTCCAAGCACTGGTGGAGATTTTTGGATGAATTTAAACATAAGACGCCATAACAGGAAGCTCCTCCAATGTCCAACTTAAGGACTTTAACTAAAAGTTCTAGGTGGGAGACAACCCACCACGGTATAATCGTTCTTTTTCAATTTTATTTCGTGTTGTTTATTTTTATTTTATTTTATTTTCATTGAACCTGGAAGTTTTCATAGCATCTACATTAGCACTGCATATTGCATACTACATAATTGCATATATAAAAAAGAAAGAAAAATGCCAGGCGACGCGACCGCAATAGCGACACGTCCGCGTCGCAAGGAGAGGGGAGAAAATAAAAATGAACAGAGAGTCACGCTGGAGCGTGGCTGGTGGCGTGCCAATGGCACAAATCATCCCACGCGACCGTGTCGCTGACGCAACCGCGTCAAATGGGAATTATGGCCTCCCACGCGACCGCGTGTCCCACGCGGCCGCGTGACCAGGATTTCGACGTAATAATAGTGCACAGCCGAAAGTTGTGCTAGAGTGGTGCTGGACTGGCGCTGGACGCACAGTCCATCTCACGCGACCGCATGCCCCACGCGGCCGCATCGCATCCTATTAAGTGGCCACTCGCGCGATCGCATCGCGTCACCCAATATTTGGCAATTAATGATTTTTGAACAGAGAGTTGTGCGAGAGCGAGGCTGCCCTCAGCCCAAACAACTCAATCAATATCCAATCACCACAATCCAAACAATCAGATACAAACACAGGTAATGAGGTTCAAACACAATCAAGAGCAATTACATCAAGTATAGCAATTAGCAATTAAACAGAATTATCCACTTAGGCAAACCAATTACAATATACACACTCAAACAATGTCACATAGATGCATATGATGAATGTCTAGTCCTAGTGCAGGTCATGAGCTCATGTCTCGGTTAGCACCTGCATTCCCGACATTTTTCCGGTCACGAGTTCACGATTTCCCGAATACAATTTTCCGTTCAAATAAATGCGCATATAATTATTACCAGCTCTATTGAGACAGCCTCTGCTTTCTACTCGCAGGAAATATACTCTTGGGAACGAAAAATTGCTGTAGGTATCCTAGTTTCCCTACAGAAGCTCTTGGGTTGCTTTAAGCAACAGATAAATAAATATTATCTCTTGGGTTGCATTAAGCAACAAATAAGTAAACAACATCTCTTGGGTTGCCTCAAGCAACAAACAAACATCTCTTGGGTTGCTTCAAGCAACAAACAAATAAACAAATATCTCTTAGGTTGCCTCAAGCAACAGATAATCATACAATAAGTACTTTACTCTTTCCTTTTTCTTTCATAATTGCAAATACGCAAGTGGGACAAGACTCACGCCCTTGCCAACAATCTCGTATACCAAATAATCTTTTCTTAAAAGAATCATTGAAGTTATTTGACGTTAGAATTTCTACCAGTAAAGAATTTTATAAAAACAGTCGCATTGTAAGTATAGTTTCTAAACCAACAGAAATCCCTTTGTACAAACGTTTTGGTTGTCACAAGTAACAAACCCCTAAATAAATTGATAACCGAAGTATTTAAACCTCGGGTCGTCTTCTCAAGGAACTGCAGGGAAGTATGTTCTTATTATTGGTTATGAAGATTGTAAATTGGGGTTTTGAAGGTAGGGAGCAAGTAATTTAAATTGCAATTAAAATAAGTAAAAGACTGTAAAATAAATAAATGACTGTAAAACACACTTTTGGCAAGGTATGAGAAATTGGAAGTCCTATCCTAGTTATCCTTATCAATGATGATGAAAATTGAATTTTAATTCAACTTAGTTAACCTTTGCTAGAGTAAGGGAAGGTCAAGTGACTAATTAGTTAGACCCTCAAATCCTAGTTAATCCCTAAGGAAAGATTGGGATTATTGAAGTTCAATTCAATTAGCAAAGATAACAATTATCAATCACGTTGAGTTTGATAACTCCCCAAGACCAAAAGGGGAAAAATAAATCTACTGGAATAAAAATGTCTTCAGATTGGGAATAACAATAACATAAATAAAAGAGAGCAATTGTAAACTGAAATACCTCAAATAACATTAATTCAAAAGAGTAATCTGCAACATGGAAGAATTCATAAATAAAATTGAGAAAATAATAAAAAGGAATATTGAATCTGGTAAAAAGAGATAATCCTGAAGGCGAATAAAATCCTAATCTAAATCCTAACCCTAAAGAGAGAGGAGAGAATCTCCCTCTCAAAACTAAATCTAAATCAGGAAAAGTAACTAATTGGAGACTCTCCTTGAACGGATGCATTCCCCCACTTCATAACCTCTGATCTATGCCTTCTGGACTTGGATTTGGGTCAAAAAGGGCTTCAGAAATCGCTGGGAGCGTTTTCTGCAATTTCTGGTGCGTGGCTTTTGTCACTCGTCCGCGTGGGTCACACGGTCGCGTCATTTGGAGTTTTCCTTGTCACGCGGTCGCGTCAGTCATGCGTCCGCGTCATATGCGTTTCGCTTATGGCGCGCGGTCGCGTCAATCATGCGGTCGCGTCACTGCCATTTCGTGCTGGCGTGCGATCGCGTCATCCATGCGGTCGCGTCGCTGCCAGTTTCTTCAAAAACTCCGTTTTATGCTTTCCTTCTATTTTTGTATGTTTCCTTTCCATCCTTTAAGTCATTGCTGCCTTAGAAGATCTGAAACTACTCAACACACGAATAACGGCATCGAATGGAAATAAAGGGTAATCAAAATAATTATTTTTAAGCATAGGAAACATGTTTTTCACATACATCACATAATAAGGAAGGGAAAGTAAAACCATGCAATTAATATGAATAAGTGGGTGAAGGATTGAATAAATCACTCAATTTGAGCACAATATATATCATAAAATATGGGTTTATCATTATTATCATTAAATAAGCCTTAAATATTGATTTTGATTAAGTCCTTATACTTTTATAAAAATTTGGACATAATCTCCTTTAAAAATAGGACATAGCCACCCTTACGGGTCCTAACCAAACAATTTACCAAACTCTTTTCAACCTCTCCAATATCAAATCAATTCAGAATCAAAGAAATTCCAACATTGAATCAGCCCTATGAAGCTAAGGTTCATCTTTAATTTTATAAACTCATAACTCTCACTCAGACATTCTCAACACTCTATCTTCTTTTCTGTTTTTAATATAGCAAATAAACTCGGAATTGCACAAACTTTATGTCTAGGAGTTCATCTTGAAATAAGCTTTCTAACAAACTAAAGATCATAATTTTCTAGTTTCTCTAGCCTTAGGAATAAAGGAAAAACTGTGACTGCTCTGCAGTGTGTAAAACCAGAAAAACAGCAGCAGCATGTGATATTCAAAATTCAATATAAAATCCAAGTTAAATCCAATGACTTTAAAAATTAATATAATTCAACTTCACTCATCCAGGTTTCTTTCTCAATTGGTTCTAAATTAATACAATTTTTAATGAAGAAGTTACATAACCTGGAATTTAAGTAAAAATAAGTCAGAATCTGTTTTAGAAACCAACAAGCTTAGTACTTTCCAATTTGAATAACTCTTATTACAAAACTCCAATTAATTTCTATTTAATTATAAGAGTTACAAGCATTGGAAGTTGATGCATAGCTTGCTGAAATCTGTTTCTTTTCAGCTTTGACCACCAATATTCAAAAATTCATAACTCCCAATCTTTAACACCTAAAATTCTGAAGTTTTAGAGAAATAAACCAAATTAATCAAATTTGATAACAAAATTCGTTTCACCCCAAAACTCAGCTTGTATAAGTTGTAGCAAGACACACAATTTGCTGCCCTGTTTGACCTTTTCTGCTACAGGACAGATTTAACAACCTAACTTTAAAACTTTGCCATAAATTGTATGGTTAACAAAAAGGTCTCAAATTTTCCAGTTTAGTTCCTTATATTCCTAAGTTTAACCCAGACTTAGTCTCATGCAATTTTGATCATTACATAATTAGTTATAGCTTTTCAAAGTTTCTGACTTCGTTTAAAATTATGCAGAAAATCAGATTTTAGAGTTCAACTTTGAAAAATCATAACTAGTTCTCTAGTTGATACGAAACCTTCAAAATTGAATTTTCACAATTACACTTAATATAATTTAATTAACATTTAAATTCTTATCATTTCAATCACAATAGGATTATTAAATTACTTTCAAAATTACCGTTTAATTTCAAGAGAATCTGATTTTCAGCAAACCATTTAGTATTCAAAATCCAACCCTTCAATACCCATCAAAACTAGTTCCAAATCAACCACCAACCAAGTTCATTAACATTACAATATATCAAATAACAGCTCAACGGCAACAAATCCAACATAATCTATTAAAATTCAGAAATTTTCAACAATTGGTTATCAAACAATTCCCAATCCACATAATCAATCAATATCACTAATCAACAATTTCAAATCACAATCTCAACCATTCGAGTCACAATTTCAGCCACAATTCTACATTCACATAATCAATCAATTACTCACAGCTATTAAATCTATTTGTCGTTTTTCAATAAACTTTATGGGCATTCTAAAATTAAAATCATTTAAGTTAAACCCCCTACCTCAATATCGCGTTAACAACGCAATCAAACCAAACATCAGCCTCAATAACATTTTTTTATGAGTTCCATTCCTCCGGCAACAACACAGCAGCACCGAACTTACGTAGCAGCATCAGAATCATCAAGGGCAGCTCCAACATTAGTTCCCAACGACTCCTACGGCAATACCCACGGCAGCAGAGATTCAGGTAACTACAAAAATCAAAAGCAGAGGAAGAACAGAGGACAACCATGCGTAGGGACAAGGATGAATTACATCAGAGTCAAAACAGCAACTTCAGCAGTCTCGATTAGTACCAACGGCAGAGTTCACTCACGGCGATGGCGATGGCCACAATGGCAACGTCAGTGGCTCTTCTGGCTCGCAGTTCCTGTGGCAGCTTCGTGCGTCACTTCCTCTCCCTCGCAGCTTCGGTCTCTCTCAATCTCCTTTGGTGCACATGCTTCCTCTTCCTCCGCGAATGACGATGGAAATGGCATGGAGTGTGGCGGCAGCAATAGCTTGAACGGAGACGGCGGCAAGCTCCACGAACGGCACGACCCCGGGCAGCAATCCCTCCTTTGCGACATGGTGACGAAACGAGCTTGACGTGGACGGCGTGACGACGAGTTGAACGGCGGCGGTACCCAGCCGGCGACGCCACGCCCTTCTCCTTCTCTTCTTCCTCGCGGCTCCCTCACTCTCTAGATTTCGGATCTCCATCTCTCATTTCTACTTCTACATGTGTATGTGTTTGTTACGTGAAGGAAGGTGAGGCTGTAGTTGTTAGGGTTAAGAATTGGAGAAATTCGGGTTTCTGAATGATTTTAGGGATTTTGGAATTTAGGGTTAGAAATTAGGATTTTATAAAAGAATATGGATAGATATGAATAGATATTTTGATAAAATTGGAAAGTAGAGTAATTTAAAAACCAAATAAATCTCTTAAAAATATTTAAGAACATTATTTATCAACATATTGGTAAGTTGAATTAATTATTTCTAATTTAAATTATAAAATAAGCATATTAATCCCATTTTTATAAAATATAGTTTAAAATCAATACTAATTAGTCAAATTAAATGATATAACTTTTTATTATTTTTTTATCACCGAAACTTTAATTTCAATTTACAAAATATCTAATTATAATAAAATTACTTAAACTTTAAGTATTTATAAAAATCCATTTAATCATTCCTAATAAATTAATCTCTAAGAGCTTTAAACTAATAAAATAAACCATAATTTATTCATAATAAAAGTTACTTAAATGAAATTATACAATTCTTTCTTATTTTTTAATTACT
Source organism: Arachis hypogaea (assembly GCF_003086295.3). Classification (NCBI taxonomy): domain Eukaryota; kingdom Viridiplantae; phylum Streptophyta; class Magnoliopsida; order Fabales; family Fabaceae; genus Arachis; species Arachis hypogaea. The sequence continues at coordinate 78,933,848 of NC_092049.1, read as the reverse complement.
AAAATTATACAAAATATTCCATTATAATAAAATTACCTAAGAATATTAATTGGTTCAAAATAAATTTATCTCCGAATCTATTTAATTATTTCTAATAAAATAATTTCTAAAATTATAAAGTTTAAACCTAATAAGATAAAATCACAATTTATTTATATTTAGATTTTCAAAAATACGAGATGTTACAGTGTGCGTGCGCACAGGCCTGCGTTCGTACGTAAAACCATCAAAACAGAGCCATGCGTGCGCGTGAGCCGCATCGTGCGCGTCGCGCATCCATTCAAGCATCGCCTAGTGTGTGTGCACACAGCCTCTTGTGCGTACGCACAGGTAGAGATTTTGGCAGAGTGTGCATGCGCACACGTCTGTGCGTACGCATAGGTGTCCGTACATGCCTTCATTAAAACTGCATGTGACTCGTGATTTTGGTGATTTGGAGGCCCATTTCTGAAGCCATTTAGCTCATAATGAAGGAAAAATGAAGACGATAGCATAGCATAACATTAGGGTAGCTTAGGAGTAGTAATAGGAAGCTTTTAGTATAGTTTTTCTTTAAGTTTTTCATCATCTCTATTAGGGTTTATACTAGGGTTTTTACATTCAAGTGCCATTTCCATATTTTATCTTGGATTTTGCTAGCTTCCATTGTAAGTATCTCTTTGTTACTACTCTTTATAACTACATTGTTCTTACTCTTTCTTATATTTCATGTTGTAGTTCAATTTTACTTCTCTTTTGTAATTTCAATTTTTTGTTGATGAATTTGATGATTGAGGATTGTTATATGCTTTCTTGAGTGGTTATTGTTGATTGAGATCATTTCTTACTTTTAGTTTCAAGCATTTTCTCATTTTTCCCATGTTTAGTGTTTTTGCCCACCAAGTGTTTGACAAACTGTCAATTATGATTTTGGGCTAGTTTTCTATCTCTTGGCTTGGGAAAGTGGGCAATTGGATTCCTAGAGTTGGAATGTCTAATATTTAGTGTCAATTCCTGGATTGTTAATTGTTCTTGTTCCCACTAACGCTAATTTGTTGCTAAGGCAATTAGCAAGCAATTTAGGATTTGTGGGTTAAGAACACTTATGCTCATTTATCTTACTCTCCGATGTGAGGGTTAATCTAGTGAGATTAATTCATTCTAATTTTCATAGTTGTGGTTCCACAAGGAAAGGACCTTTAGCTCATTCCAAGCCAAGATACCTTTTATGCTTTAAATCTTTCATACACATTTACATTAATCCCTTTTATACCTTGTCTATATTGCATAATTAGTTCGTTGATTCCTTTATTAGTTCATTTATCACAATTTTGCATGTTCTTTTTTTACTTTATATGTTTATCTCTTCATTCAAAACCCCATGAGCTTCATAACCGAAATTGCACACTCATTGGCCTCAAGTGTCCATGGAAGACGACCCGGGAATTGAAAACTCTCGGAATTGAATTGGTTTTGAATAGTGACATCTTTGAATTCAAACTTTGATTGTGAGTCGATTGTGGGTTAGGACTATACTTGCAACGGAGAAACTCTATTTTTGAGATAAAAATTCCTAACCCACTTTGGACATTGCATCAACCAACAAATCCAGCAGTAGATGGAAATGATGGCAAAAAGGATGGATGGACTTCAATTAGCTGCAATCAGCACAACAAGCCAAGCTTCAAATGCATGGGGTCAAAATGAAGAAAGCTTTAAGGCATACAATAATGAGCAGTAGCCTGAGCAAGTCCAATATATGCACAACACAAGCTCTTCCCACAATGATTTCCATGGGCACACATACAATTCTTCATGGAGGAACCATCGCAACTTGAGGTGGGGAGACAATCAGAAGCAATGGCTAATAAACCCCATATTTAGGGTTTATCTTGTATTGATTTTAGGGGGATTTTATCACCTTTTACCCATATTTATTCAATGAAATAGCATGGTTTCATGATTGTCTCCTAATTTGTGCTTAAGTGTGAAAACATGCTTTTTAAGCCCTTAATTATTTAATCTTGATTTACCTTTGATTCCATTAGATGCCTTGATATGTTTGTTAAGTAATTTCAGGTTTAGGTGGCAAAGATTGGATCAAGGGAATGAAGGAAAAGCATGTAAAAATGGAGAACTCATGAAGAAATGAAGGAATCGCAAAAGCTGTCAAGCCGACCTCTTCACACTTAGTCGATCATAACTTGAGCTACAGAGGTCCAAATGATGTGGTTCTAGTTGCGTTGGAAATCTAACATCTGGGGCTTCGAAATGATATAAGATTTTCCATAGTTGCATCACGTTTAGGGGCACGCACGTGCATTATACGCATACGCGCCGATGGTTGCACATGATTCACTTAATGCAACTCATGGCCAGCAATTTTAGAAGCCTTGTGGGCCCAATCCAACTCATTTCTGATGCTATTTAACCCAAGGATTGAAGGGGAATTAACATAATTTTGATCTTTAGTCATAGTTTTAGTTTTTAGTTAGTTTTAGTGAGAGTTAGTTCCTAGAGAGAGAAGCTTCTCTTCTCTCAAGAATTAGGTTTAGATCTAGATCTAGTTCTTCTTCTCTCTTCTAATTTCCTTTTCTTTCCTTAATTATTCTCTTGTAGTTGTAGAATTCTTCTTCTCTTATAATTCCTTTGTATTGTTAGTTGTAGTTTATGAACTTTCTTTTGTAGATCTACATTTCTTCTTCAATGAAATTGGTAAGTTCTTTGTTGTTTCATAATTGTTTTCCTTTTCTATTGTTGATCTATTGCTATTCTAGTTAGATCTCTCTTTAATTCTTGCAATTCATGTTGTTTAATTTTATTTCCTTCTATGTGTTTGATGAAATGCTTCTTTTAGTTATTAGTTAGATTTTGTTCCTCTTGGCCTAGGTAGAGTAATTAGTGACACTTGAGTTATCAAACACTTTTGTTGATTGATAATTAGAGATTGCCAATTGACTTGGATACCACTAAAGCTAGTCTTTTCTTAGGAGTTGGCTAGGACTTGTGGAATCAAGTTAATTCATCCACTTGACTTTCCTCCATGGTTAGAGGTTAACTAAGTGGTAGCAATGGACAATTCTCATCACAATTGAGGAGGATAGCTAGGATAGGACTTCTAGTTCTCATATCTTGTCAAGAGCTTTGTTAGTTGTTAGTTTATTTTCATTGCCATTTATATTTCTTGTTCCTTATTCCCAAAACCCCAAAACATACTCCATAACCAATAACAAGAACACTTTATTGTAATTCATAGGGAGAACGACCCGAGGTTTAAATACTTGGGTTATTAATTTTAGGGGTTTGTTTTAGTGACAAACAATCTTTTGTACGAAAGGGTTATTTGTTGGTTTAGAAACTATACTTACAACGAGACTTCATTTGTGAATTCTAAACCGTCAATAATACGTTCATCAAAATGGCGCCGTTGCCGGGGAATTGCAATGGTGTTGTATTATTGGTTATTGTATATATGTGAATATTGTAAATATGTTTGCCTTGTGCTTCTTTATTAGTTCTTGCTAGTTTTAGGTTTTAATTTTCTTGCTTCTAATTTGATTTTGTTTTCACTTTCTCTTTGCTATTATGAATTCTCACTTTGGCTATGAGTTTGGTTCTAACTATGTTATAGGAAATGAGGGCTACAATGAGGATGTGTATCAAGGATGGGATAATCAAAAGTGGGAGGAGCCATATGCATATGATCAATCCTCTTGGCAACAACCTCTACCAATGCACTATGAACAAGAGCCATTCTATGATGCATATCAATCAAATGGCTATGGTGAATCTCCTTGTAATTTTCAAGAACCACCACCATATGCCTATGAGCCATATCCTCAACATAACCTTCAACCATACTCACAAGCCCCTTTTCACCAACCACCGTCATATGACCCTCATCCATATCCACAATTACAACAACCATATGAGCCATATGAACCACATATAGAGCCACCACTATTCCAAGATCAACATTTTCAAGAACCACCCCCTCCATATTATTACCAAAATAAACCACCTCCAACATATGAAAATTTTCAACCACAAGAAGAACTCTACTTCCCACCACAACCTCCCATGGAAAAATACTCATGTCCATCGATCCAAGAGCCGTATGATCCAAATCATATTATCCAAGAGGAACAAGAGTCAAGGGATCATCTCAAGGAAACATTGGATCAACTTCAAGCAACCATGGAGCGTGTTGTGAAACAAGTGAAAAGAGTGGAAATTATTGAACCACCACAACCCTACCAAGAAGAACCACCTCCCTACTATGAATCCTTCCCCAAAATTGATGAACCCTTCCATCCACCCCAACCTCCAATAGATGACGTCCTTGATGTTCTTCTTCAAGGCCAAGAGGAGATGAAAAGGAAGGTACAAAATTTCACGGCCGCCTTAGATAGGTGGTGAACCGGTTAGCATCCCAATGCTTGAATACTCAAGGAACTCCCATGGCTACATGTAAAGAACCCAAGGGAGAGCATAGCATGAAGGAGAGATTGGATGATGAGAATTATTGCTTTATGTTGGAACAATTAGAGGAAGCTATAATTGTTGAAGAAAAGGAAGAAGTGGTTGAAGACTTAGGAGATGCGGAGCCTCCATGGGAACATAGAGTTGAAAAAAACCCCTCCAATAAGATTAAGTTGATGTTGAGGAGGAATGTGCACAACCTCCAAGGCATATCCCTTAGGAAGAATTAAATGGGATAGAGCAAGAATTGAGTTTCCTTGGTGATGAAGATCAAGCATCAAGTCTTAGTGGTGGAGAATCCTTTGAGCATGAAGAACCTTCTCCCAGTAGATTTGAGAGCGTTGAGGAGGTAAATTTCTCTCAACCTCCCAATTATGACTTGATTAAGGGAAAAGGCTTAGATAAAATTATTGAACAAAGGATTGAGATTAAGAGATCTTGTGAGAAGGTGGAGATCCTTAGAAAAAGGAGGATGGGAATTGAATACGCTTTGTCAAGATCCTTGGACGCTTCTTTGCCTAGGTTTCCATCTACACCTTCATTTGAGTGGGTAAAATTCATTTCTATTAGCTTTATTATCCCACTTGAATATGGTTTGCTTGAAACGGATGGCCAACTTAGGGAACTTTGTGGGATGAAGCGTAAGCGAAAAAGGTTTTGTGGTTGGTGTTGCAAATCAAGGCTCATTATGGTTGATGCATCAAACATGAGATATAAAGGTTGGAGTAGTGCTCAACTAGATGGGTCTAAGAGGATTGTTGGTCACTTTATTGAGAATTCACCTTACTTGCCACCTGGATGGACTAATGATGATCAATTCAAGGACGGGTGTGAAAATAAAGTATGGGATCCCAGATCACACAAGGAGAATCAATTTTGGGAGCCCATAATCTATGAAGAACTCTATCAAAGCTTGGGAAAATTGAACTTGAAGAATGGAGCTTATTGGAGACTCAAGCATTGATGGATGTTCCAAGATGAGTTCAAGCACAAGCCACCTTAAGAGGAGCTCACCATAAGTCCAACTCAAGGACAATAAATAAAAGTGCTAGGTGGGAGACACCCCACCATGGTAAACTCCTTTCATTTTTTCTTTTGTAAATATTGGTAGAAATTGGTTTGATTTCATGTTTAGTTTAGTTAGTTGAGTATAATTGGTAGTTTAGTATGTTAAATAAGGTTTTATGGTGTTTTGGTAGCTGTTTGGAGGTTTGGAATGCTTGGATTGGTGCAAAAACATAGAAAAATAAATAAATAAAAAAATATTTTTGAAAAACAGAGCACCATCCGCGCGTACGCGGACTGCGCGCGTACGCGTGCATCAAGCATTTTCACCTACCCACGTGGACGCGCCATGTACGCGTACGCGTGGATTGAGAAATTCCACCGCAAGCCAAAAACCCGAGAGTTGTGCGAATGCTGCGCTAGCATTGTGCCTTTCGCACAAACCAACTCGCGTGTACGCGCACATGACGCGTACGCATCACTCTCGAAATAAGCCATCCGCGCGCACGCGCCATGTACGCGTACGCGTCGCGTCCATTGTACCACCATCCACGCGCATACGCGCGGATGTCCTTCCTTCAACACATCTCTTTTCTTCTCCTCTTTCCATTTCTTTCCTTCTCCTTTCTTCTTCCCTTCTTCAACCCCTCATCCAACACTCCCAAACACCATTGATAACCATTTATTTTAGTTAGTTATTTAGTTAGTTAGTTAATTTAATTTTCATTTTCTCTTTTTCATTGTAAGTGTTGGATTGTTAATCTTGTTTACCATTAATTGTTGCTGAGTACTAAACGGGATGTTATCTTAACATCATTATGTTTATAATCTTTGTTGGATTCTATTGTTAAGGTTATATTTTGCTACTTGGTCTTGAGTTTTTTCATGCTTACCTTTTAAGAATACCAAGTGATGAGAATTGCCTTCGAGCTTGTAACTCTTCTTGAATTGCATGATCTGGCCACCATGTGATTTGAACCCTATTCTTTGATTAGGCAATCTTTTGACATTGGATGGTGTGCATTTACCTTAATGCATTGTATTTCATGATCATATGCATCCATATGCTTATAGCTTGAATGCCTTCATGCTTCTTTAATTCTTGTTTTACCTTAAAAGTTTACTTAAAGCATCTCAAGCACACTAAAATGAGTAAAGTGCATGCTCCTTTTGTGACATAACTTTTTATGCTAATGTGTGTTCTAAAAGGTGCCTAATCTAGAACTCACATCCCTATTTTCCTAATGTCACACTAATTCACTCACTCAATTCTAGTGATTAGTACCTCATTCCCAACAATGTATGCTTCCTTGTTTTTGAGTTATCTCATCTTATGGTGTTATATTTTTGTTTTTCATGAATGATGCACCACAAGCAAAAATGGAAGTGGAAGAAAGAACGCGCAGTAACCGGTTGATCTACCAGCTAAAGGTAGCAATCCAGAAAATCGCTATACCCCCTTGCTCATCTTTGAATGCACCGAGGACGGTGCACACTTTTAAGTGTGGGGAGGTTGGTGCACGAAATTACAATCACACTTTTGTGATTCCGCACAATTAACCAGTAAGTGCACTAGGTCATCCAAGTAATACCTTACATGAGTAAGGGTCGATCCCACGGAGATTGTCGGCTTGAAGCAAGCTATGGTTATCTTGTAATTCTTAGTCAGGATATCAGTAATGATTCTTAGTTTTAATTGTAAAAAGTAAAAAAAATGAAATAAATACTTGTTATGCAGTAATGGAGAATAGGTTGAAGTTTTGGAGATGCTCTGTCTTCTGAATCTCTGCTTTCCTACTGTCTTCTTCTTCACACACACAAGGTTCCTTCTATGGCAAGCTGTATGTTGGTGGATCACCGTTGTCAATGGCTACCATCCATCCTCTCAGTGAAAATGGTCCAAATGCGCTGTCACCGCACGGCTAATCATCTGTCGGTTCTCACTCATGTTGGAATAGGATCCTTTGATCCTTTTACGTCTGTCACTACGCCCAGCACTCGCAAGTTTGAAGCTCGTCATAGTCATCCCTTCCCAGATCCTACTCGGAATACCACAGACAAGGTTTAGACTTTTCGGATCTCAGGAATGGCCGCCAATTGATTCTAGCTTATACCACGAAGACTCTGATCTTTCGGAATGGAGGCTAAGAGATACACACTCAAGCTATTGCAGATAGAATGGAAGTGGTTGTCAGGCACGCGTTCATAGGTGAGAATGATGATGAGTGTCACGGATCATCACATTCATCAGGTTGAAGTGCGAGTGAATATCTTAGAATAGAAACAAGCCTGATTGAATGGAAAATAGTAGTAATTGCATTAATTCATCGAGACACAGCAGAGCTCCTCACCCCCAACCATGGAGTTTAGAGACTCATGCCGTCAAAGATACAATATGAAACGTGTAAAGTGTCATGAGGTGTGTAAATACAATAGTAAAAGGTCCTATTTATGGAAAACTAGTAGCCTAGGGTTTACAGAAATGATTAAATGATGCAGAATCCACTTCCGGGCCCACTTGGTGTGTGCTTGGGCTGAGCATTGAAGCTTTCACATGTAGAGACTTTTCTTGGAGTTAAACGCCAGCTTTTGTGCCAGTTTGGGCGTTTAACTCCAGCTTTTATGCCAGTTCTGGCGTTTTGACGCAATAATTTTTATGCTGACTTTGAATGCCAGTTTGGGCCATCAAATCTTGGGCAAAGTATGGACTATTATATATTGCTGGAAAGCCCAGGATGTCTAATTTTCAACGCAATTGAGAGCGCGCCATTTGGGCTTCTGTAGCTCCAGAAAATGCACTTCAACTGCAGGGAGGTCAGAATCTAACAGCATCTGCAGTCCTTTTTCAGCCTCTGAATCTGATTTTTGCTCAGGTCCCTCAATTTCAGTCAGAAAATACCTGAAATCATAGAAAAACACACAAAATCATAGTAAAGTCCAGAAATATGATTTTTGAATAAAAACTAATAAAAACATAATAAAAACTAACTAAAATATACTAAAAACATACTAAAAACAATGCCAAAAAGCGTATAAATTATCCGCTCATCACAACACCAAACTTAAATTGTTGCTTGTCCCCAAGCAACTAAAAACAAAGTAGGATAAAAAGAAGAGAATATACAATAAATTCTGAAAACAACTATGAAGATCAGTCTTAATTAGATGAGCGGGGCTATTAGCTTTTTGCTTTTGAACAGTTTTGGCATCTCACTTTATCCTTTGAAGCTTAGAATGATTGGCATCTATAGGAACTCATAATTCAGATAGTGTTATTGATTCTCCTAGTTCAGTATGTTGATTCTTGAACACAGTTACTTTATGAGTCTTGGCCGTGACCCTAAGCATTTTGTTTTCCAGTATTACCACTGGATACATAAATGCCACAGACACATAACTGGGTGAACCTTTTCTGATTGTGACTCAGCTTTGCTAGAGTCCCCAATTAGAGGTGTCCAGAGCTCTTAAGCACACTCTTTTTGCTTTGGATCACGACTTTAACCACTCAGTCTCAAGCTTTTCACTTGACACCTTCACGCCACAAGCACATGGTTAGGAACAGCTTGGTTTAGCCGCTTAGGCCAAGATTTTATTCCTGTGGGCCCTCCTATCCACTGATGCTCAAAGCCTTGGATCCTTTTTATTTTACCCTTGTCTTTTGGTTTAAAGGGCTATTGACTTTTTCTGCTTGCTTTTTCTTTTTCTTTCTTTTTCTTTTATTATTTTTTTTCGCCTCTCTTTTTTTTTTGCAAGCTTTTCACTGGTTTTTCTTGCTTCAAGAATCATTTTTATGATTTTTCAGATTATCAATAACATTTCTCCTTTTCCATCATTCTTTCAAGAGCCAACAATTTCAACATTCATAAACAAAAAATTTAAAAATATGCACTGTTCAAGCATTCATTCAGAAAAACAAAAAGTATTGCCACCACATCAAAATAATTAATCTGTTTTACAATTCAAAATTCCTGTATTTCTTTTTCTTTTTCAGAAAACTTTTTTCCTTTAAGAAAGGTGATGGATTCATAGGATATTCATAGCTTTAAGACATAAAATTTAAATTTTATTAATCATGGAATAAAAATAAGACTCAGAAATAAATATAAGAGCAAACCAATAATAATAGAAGACAGAAAAATAAATGACTCTTAAAATAAATTCCTAATAATAAAGGTTATCACAAAGTTAGGACTCAACAACCTTGATTTTGAGAAGTGGATGCTCCTTCAATCTGTGGGGTGTTTGGTCCTTCAAGGGAGAGCTTCTGGCGCTTCAGCTCCAGTAGCTCACGCCCCTGTGATAAACCACTATTTTATGATTTATCTTGTGCTCAATTGAGTGGATTTTATCAACTCTTTACCCACTTATTCATACTATTTGCATGTTTTATATTTTCCTTCCTAGTTTTGTGCTATAATTGAAAACATGCTTCTTTGATCTTATATTTGCTTATTATTAATCCTCTCTTATTACCATTAGATGCCTTGATATGTGTGTTAAGCGTTTTCAGAGATTACAGGGCAGGAATGGCTCTGAGAATGGAAAGGAAGCATGCAAAAGTGGAAGGAATACAAGAAGTTAGAGAAACTGCTAAGCTATCCAGCCTGACCTCTTCGCACTGAAAAGGCTATAACTTTAGCTACAAAGGTCCAAACGATGCGGTTCCAGTTGCGTTGGAAAGCTAACATCCGGGGCTTCGATTTGATATATAATTTGCCATAGCTGCCCCGACGCCAGGCGACGCGAACGCGTGGATCACGCGGACGCATGACCTGGCAGGAAAGCAATCCACGTGGCTGCGTGGACGACGCCTCCGCGTCACTTGCCCGCGATCTGAACGTAACAGAAATCGCAAGGGACGATTTCTGGGCTGCTTTTGACCCAGTTTTCAGCCTAGAACACACAGATTAGAGGCTATAAAGTGGGGGAATGCATCCATTCAAAGGAGGCTCGCCAATTTTTACTTCCCATGATTTAGATTTAGTCTTGAGAGAGGTTCTCTCCTCTCTCTCTTAGGATTTAGGACTTCTCTTAGTTTGTAAGAGTGACTCTCGATCCAGGTTTAATGTTTCTTTGTTTTAGCTTCCCTTTCACTTTTATTTATTCCAGCACTTGAGTTGATTATTTACTTTTATAATTGAATTTATGAATTATTCCATGTTACAGATTATTATTTGAATTAATGATATTTGAGGTATTTTCAGTTTATGATTTCTCTTTTTAATTTATGTTATCATTGTTTCCGATCTGAAGATATTTTATTCCAGCAATTTACTTTTTCCCCTTTTGGTCCTGGTTAAGAAATCAGTAACTCAACAGTTATCAACCTCAGCATAATTGATAATCGTTATCTTGCTAATTAAACTGAACTTCAATAATCCCAACTTTTTCTTAGGAAATAATTAGGATTCGAAGGTCAAACTAATTAGTCCCTTGACTTTCCTTTGCTTTAGTAAGGGTTAACTAAGTGGAATTTAGATTCAACTTTCATTATTGTTGAGAGAGATAACTAAGTTGGACTTCTAATTTCTCTTACCTTGCCAAAAGTTACTTTACAGTATTTATTTATTTTAATTGCCATTTACTTTACTTGTCGTTCAAATCACTTGCTTCTCACCTTCTAAACCCCGAATACAATCCTTATAGCCAATAATAAGAACATACTTCCTTGCAGTTCCTTGAGAAGACGACCCGAGGTTTGAATACTCGGTTAACAATTTTTAAGGGGTTTGTTACTGGTGCACGAAATTGGAAATTACAATTCTTCACAAATTCACACAACTAACCAGCAAGTGCACTGGGTCGTCCAAGTAATACCTTACGTGAGTAAGGGTCGATCCCACGGAGATTGTTGGCTTGAAGCAGTCTATGGTTACCTTGTAACTCTTAGTCAGGAAAATAATAAAACAATTCACTTATCAAATTTGATTGCAAGGAATAAAAGAGCATGAAATAAATACTTATTATGCAGTAATGGAGAATATGTTGGAGTTTTGGAGATGCTTTGTCTTCTGAATTTCAGCTTTTCTCTTGTATTCCTCTTCCCTCATGCATGAAAAAGTGCAAAGTTCCTTCCATGGCAAGCTCTATGTAAGGTGTCACCGTTGTCAATGGCTACTTCCCATCTTCTCAGTGAAAATGGTCCAAATGCTCTGTCACAGCACGGCTAATCATCTGAAAGTTCTCGATCATGCTGGAATAAGATTGACTATCCTTTTACGTCTGTCACTATACCCAGCACTTGCGAGTTTGAAGCCCGTCACAGTCATCCAATCCCAGAATCCTACTCGGAATACCACAGACAAGTTTAGACTTTCCGGATTCTCATGAATGCCAGCATTGATCTAGCTTATTCCACGAAGATTCTGATTAAGAAATCTAAGAGATAATCATTCATTCTAATATAGAATGGAGGTGGTTGTCAGACACATGTTCATGGATTGAGGAAGGTGATGAGTGTCACGGATCATCACCCTCTCCATAGTTAAGCGCGAATGAGTATCTTAGAGAGGAACACACATGTTTGAATGGAAAACATAAGTACTTGCATTAATTCATCGAGACGCTGCAGAGCTCCTCACCCCCAACAATGGGGTTTAGAGACTCATGCTGCCAAAAGGTACAAATTTCATATCTAAAGTGTCATGAGATACAAAATAAATCTCTAAAAGTTGTTTAAATACTAAACTAGTAACCTAGGTTTACAGAAAATGAGTAAACTATGATAGATAGTGCAGAAATCCACTTCTGGGGCCCACTTGGTGTGTGCTGGGGCTGAGACTAAAGCTTCTCACGTGCCTGGGCTGTTTTGGGCGTTCAACGCCAGGTTGTAACCTATTTCTGGCGTTGAACTCTAACTTGTAACTTGTTTCTGGCGCTGGACGCCAGACTGCAACATGGAACTGGCGTTGAACGCCAGTTTACGTCGTCTATCCTTGAGCAAAGTATGGACTATTATATATTTCTGGAAAGCCCTGGATGTCTACCTTCCAACGCAATTGGAAGCGCGTCAATTGGACTCATGTAGCTCCAGAAATTCCATTTCGATTGCAGAGAGGTCAGGATCCAACAGCATCAGCAGTCCTTTTTCAGCCTGAATAAGATTTTTGCTCAGTTCCCTCAATTTCAGCCAGAAAATACCTAAAATTACAGAAAAATACACAAACTCATAGTAAAGTCCAGAAATATGAATTTTGCATAAAAACTAATGAAAATAAACTAAAAACTAACTAAAACATCCTAAAAACTATAGGAAATTAACGCCAAAAAGCATATAAAATATTCGTTCATCACAACACCAAACTTAAATTGTTGCTTGTCCCCAAGCAACTAGACAAATAAAATAGAATACAAATAAGTCAAGAAGCAATAATATCTCAGAGTTTTTGGGTGAAGCTCAGATTCTAATTAAATTAGCGGGACTAGTAGCTTTTTGCTTCCGAACAGGTTTGGCATCTCACTTTATCCATTGAAGCTCAGAATGATTGGCATCTATAGGAACTCAGAGTTCAGATAGTGTTATTGATTCTCCTAGTTTAGTATGTTGATTCTTGAACACAGCTACTTTTATGAGTCTTGGCCGTGGCCCTAAGCACTTTATTTTCCAGTCCGGATACATAAATGCCACAGACACATAGTTGGGTGAACCTTTTCAGATTGTGACTCAGCTTTGCTAAAGTCCCCAATTAGAGGTGTCCAGGGTTCTTAAGCACACTTTTCTTTTTGCTTTGGACCTTGACTTTAACCGCTCAGTCTCAAGTTTTCACTTGACACCTTCACGCCACAAGCACATGGCTAGGGACAGCTTGGTTTAGCCGCTTAGACAGGATTTTATTCCTTTAGGCCCTCCTATCCACTGATGCTCAAAGCCTTGGATCCTTTTTATTACCCTTGCCTTTTGGTTTTAAGGGCTATTGGCTTTTTCTGCTTGCCTTTTTTTTTTGTAAGCTTTGTATTCACTGCTTTTTCTTGCTTCAAGAATCATTTTTTATGATTTTTCAGATTACCAATAACATGTCTCATGTTCATCATTCTTTCAAGAGCCAACATATTTAACATTCTAAAAAATCAAATTCAAAAGACATCTGCACTGTTCAAGCATTCATTCAGAAGACAAAAAGCATTGCCACCACATGTAAATAATTAGAATTTTTCTTATTAAAAACTCGAAAATTATTGACTCCTTATTCTAAAGAAAATCTTCTATTTTATTCATGTTTAATGATGATGAGAGAAATAAATTATAGCTTAATTGGAGATAAAATAAAAAATATAGATACTAATTATTACTATATGACTCCTAAGGTGAAACTCAAATAAAAAAAAAGTTATCACAGGGTTAAGGTTAAGATCAGAACTCAACAACCTTGAAGTTGGGAAGTGGATGCCTCTTTAGTCTGTGGCGTGCTTGGCCCTTCAAGAGATAGTTTCTGACGCTTCAGTTCTTTGAAGTCACGCCCTTGCTCTTCTTGTTCCCTGAGCAGTTTGTAGAGTATGATGTTTTGATTTTGCTGTTCTTCTTTTAATTGGTCCATAGCTTCTTGCAACTTAGTAACAGATGCTTCAAGATGTTCCCAGCATTCAAATTAAGGGAGTTCTGGTAGGAATTCTTGGGCCCTCCTCTTGATGGGATCATCCTGCACTTGTTGTTTTTCCATTGTGATTTTAGTGATTGGCTGCTCCACTAGATATACTCTGTTATTCCCATCTTTACTCCAGCATCTTTGCAGAGCATAGATATTAGGCTTGGATAAGCCAACCTGGCATCCTTGGAGTTCTTGTTAGCAAGTATGTAGAATTCAGATGGAATCAGTTGATGAACTTCTACTTCTTTTCCCAACATAATGCAATGGATCATCACTGCTCTTTTAACATTGACTTCAGAATGGTTGCTGGTGGGCAATATAGAACGCCCAATGAAGTCCAGCCATCCTCTGGCGACTGGTTTGAGATCTTCTCTCTTGAGTTGATTTGGGACACCCTTCGTGCTGGTAGTCCACCTGGCTTTAGGGATGCATATATCCTCTAGAATCTTATCCAAGCCCTTGTTTGTTCTCATCATTCTCCTATTGAAAGAGTCTGGGTCATCTTTCTGCTGAGGTAGCTTAAAGATCTCCCTGATTTTGTCAGGTGGATATGAACAATCTTTCTCTGACCGCAGTCCTATAGTCATAGAGGGCAGTTCCAGATATTTTCTGCCTGTCTGTTTGCCACAGATTAGCATAGAATTCCTGAACCTTATTCCTTCCCACTTTCGTTTCAAGATTAGCTAGGACTTCCCAGTTCTTGTTTCGAATCTACTCTTGGATCTCCGGATATTCATCTTCTTTCAGATCGAACTTGACTTCTGGGATCACTGATCTTAGACCCATTATTTTGTAGTAATGGTCTGAATGTTCTTTGGTTAAGAACCTCCGTTGATTCCAAAGTGGTTTTGGAACACTCTCTTTCTTGCCTCTTGGAGTGGGTTATTTTCCTTTAGGAGCCATGATCTTAGTGGGTATAGTTTAGTGATCACGGATAAACACACCAAACTTAGAGGTTTGCTTGTCCTCAAGCAAAAGAAAGAAAGGAGAGGGATAGAAGGAGAGCGAGTGTTGAATGGTAGATGAGAGGAGGGAGGCCGAATGTGTTTTTAAAAGGGAGGGGGTGGGTTTTCGAAAATAGGGAGAAAGATAAGATAGAAGTTATGATTTAAAAAGAAATAAGTATGATAAGAAAAGATATAATTTAACATTGAAGAGATATGAAAGATATTTGAAAAAGATAAATTTGGATTTTTGAAAAAGATAATATGGAGATTAAAAAAAGATATTGATTAGTTGAAAAGATTTTAGAATGAAAAGAGATAGATTTGTTTTGAAAATTTGAAAAAGAGTTGAATTGGATTGAAAAAAAAGGATTTGTGCTTATGGATCAAGATACATTTGATATTTTTAAAGTAGGGTTTTTAGAAATTAGGGATTTTGAAATCAGGGTTTGTAACATGTTTATGCAAGAAATCATGAATTGAAACATGAAAATTAAAATTAAAATGAAAAATATGAAGTAAAAACGAAATTACCTCCTCCCCACCATCCTGGCGTTTGAACGCCCAAACGCTGCATGTTTTGGGCGTTCAACGCCCAACTGCTGCTTCTCTTGGGTGTTCAACGCCCAGCTGTTGCTTCTTTCTGGCGTTGAACGCCAGGAACTCCTTTGTCACTGGGCGTTTTTTTGAACGCCCAGGACGCTGTAAATCTGGCGTTAAACGCCCAGAAGGAGCTTCTTTCTGGCGTTCAACACCCAGAAGATGCTTCTTTCTGGCGTTTAACGCCCAGATGGCTATCCTTACTGGCGTTCAACGCCCAGTGAATGCTTCTTTTGGGCGTTGAACGCCCAAAATAGACTTTTACTAGCGTTTTCTTGCCAGTGAGCTCTTTTTCTCTGTTTTGTGTGCAGAATCCTTTTGTAACCCTGTAAACTTATACAATTGACTCTTTACCTTAGTATCAATGAACTTTATATAAACAAATTAAATCAAGAATAGGGCAAAATGCTTAGAGGAAATGATGCCCCATGGCTGGGTTGCCTCCCAGCAAGCGCTTCTTTATTGTCTTTAGCTGGACCTTGCTGAGTTTTTAATCTAGCCTTAGCCTTAAGCACTCTTGCTCAACATTGCCTTCAAGAAAGTGCTTGATTCTCTGTCCATTAACAATGAACTTCTTATCAGAATCAATATCTTGAAGCTCCACATAACCATATAGTGATACACTTGTAATCACATATGGTCCCTGGTGCACGAAATTGTGATCTCTGGTAATGGCTCCAACAACTTGGTGCTCTAATCTCCATTCATAATTTGTCACAACTTCGATACAACTAACCAGCAAGTGCACTGGGTCGTCCAAGTAATACCTTACGTGAGTAAGGGTCGAATCCCATGGAGATTGTTGGTATGAAGCAAGCTATGGTCACCTTGTAAATCTCAGTCAGGCGGATATAAAATAGTTATGGATTTTTCGAAATAAGTAATAGAAGAAGGATAGAAACACTTATGTAATTCATTGGTGAGAATTTCAGATAAGCGTATAGAGATGCTTTCGTTCCTCTGAACCTCTGCTTTCGTGCTGCCTTCATCCAATCAGTCTTACTCCTTTCCATGGCTGGCTTTATACAAGGGCATCACCGATGTCAGTGGCTACATCCCCTCCTCTTGTGAAAATGGTCCAAGATGTCCTATCACGGCACGGCTAATCATTTGAGGTTCCCGATCATGCTGGAATAGGATTACCCTCCTTTTGCGTCTGTCACTACGCCCAGCACTCGCGAGTTTGAAGCTCGTCACAGTCATTCAATCATGAATCCTACTCGGAATACCACAGACAAGGTTTAGACTTTCTGGATTCTCTTAATGCCGCCATCAATCTAGCGTACACCACGAAGATTCTGATTAAGAGATCTAAGAGATACTCATTCAATCTAAGGGAGAACGGAAGTGGTTGTCAGGCACGCGTTCATAAGGAATGATGATGATTGTCACGTTCATCACATTCAGGTTGAAGTGCGAATGAATATCTTAGAAGCGAAATAAGATGAATTGAATAGAAAAACAGTAGTACTTTGCATTAATCTTTGAGGAACAACAGAGCTCCACACCTTAATCTATGGAGTGTAGATACTCTACCGTTGAAAATACATAAGTGAAGAAGGTTCAGGCATGGCCGAGAGGCCAGCCATCCAACGTGATCTAAGATAGCATACAACTGATCAAAGATGTCTAATACAATAGTAAAAAGTCCTATTTATAATAAACTAGCTACTAGGGTTTACAGAAGTAAGTAATTGATGCATAAATCCACATCCGGGGCCCACATGGTGTGTTCTTGGGCTGAGCTTGAATATTACACGTGCAGAGGCTCTTTTTGGAGTTGAACGCCAGGTTGTAACGTATTTCTGGCGTTCAACTCTGGTTTGTGACTTGTTTCTGGCGTTTAACTCCAGACAGCAGCGTAGAACTGGCGTTAAACGCCCTTTAAGTCATCTAAACTCGGCCAAAGTATGGACTATTATACATTGCTGGAAAGCCCTGGATGTCTGCTTTCCAACGCAATTAGAAGCGCGCCATTTTGTGTTCTGTAGCTCCAGAAAATTCACTTTGAATGCAGGGAGGTCAGAATCCAACAGCATCAGCAGTCCTTCTTCAACCTCTGAATCTGATTTTTGCTCAAGTCCCTCAATTTCAGCCAGAAAATACCTGAAATCACAGAAAAATACACAAACTCATAGTAAAGTCTAGAAATGTGAATTTAACATAAAAACTAATGAAAACATCCCTAAAATTAACTAGATCCTACTAAAAACATACTAAAAACAATGCCAAAAAGCGTACAAATTATCCGCTCATCACAACACCAAACTTAAATTGTTGCTTGTCCCCAAGCAACTGAAAATCAAATAGGATAAAAGAAGAGAATATACTATAAATTCCAAACTATCAATGAAACATAGCTCCAATCAAATGAGCGGGACTTATAGCTTTTTGCCTCTTGAATAGTTCTGGCATCTCACTTTATCCGTTGAGGTTCAGAATGATTGGCATCTATAGGAACTCAGAGTTCAGAGAGTGTTATTGATTCTCCTAGTTCAGTATGATGATTCTTGAACACAGCTATTTTATGAGTCTTGGCCGTGGCCCTAAGCACTTTGTTTTCCAGTATTACCACCGGATACATAAATGCCACAGACACATAATTGGGTGAACCTTTTCAGATTGTGACTTAGCTTTCCTAAACTCCCCAATTAGAGGTGTCCAGGGTTCTTAAGCACACTCTTTTTTTTTTTGCTTTGGACCTTGACTTTAACCGCCCAGTCTCAAGTTTTCACTTGACACCTTCACGCCACAAGCACATGGTTAGGGACAGCTTGGTTTAGCCGCTTAGGCCAGGATTTTATTCCTTTAGCCCTCCTATCCACTGATGCTCAAAGCCTTGGGATCCTTTTTATTTACCCTTTCCTTTTGGTTTTAAGGGTTACTGGCTTTTTGCTCTTGCCTCTTGGTTTTTAGAGCTTTTGGCTTTTTCTGCTTGCTTTTTCTTTTTCTTTCTATTTTTTTTTCTGCAAGCTTTGTTCTTTGCTGCTTTTTCTTGCTTCAAGAATCATTTTTTTATGATTTTTCAGATTATCAAATAACATGTCTCTTGTCATCATTCTTTCAAGAGCCAACATATTTAACATTCTTAAACAGCAACTTCAAAAGACATATGCACTGTTCAAGCATTCATTCAGAAAACAAGAAGCATTGTCACCACATCAATATAATTAAACTAAGTTCAAGGATAAATTCGAAACTCATGTACTTCTTGTTCTTTTGAATTAAAACAGTTTTCATTTAAGAGAGGTGATGGATCCATAGGACATTCATAACTTTAAGACAAAGTTACTAACTACTAAGATCATGTAATGAAGACACAAACATAGATAAGCACATAACGAAAAATAGAGAATGTAAGAACAAGGAATGAGTCCACCTTAGTGATGGTGGCGTTTCCTTCTTGAGGAACCAATGATGTCCTTGAGCTCTTCTATGTCTCTTCCTTGTCTTTGTTGCTCCTCCCTCATTGCTTTTTGATCTTCTCTTATTTCATGAAGGATGATGGAGTGCTCTTGATGTTCCACCCTTAATTTTCCCATGTTAGAGCTTAGTTCTCCTAGGGAGGTGTTGATTTGCTCCCAATAGTTTTGTGGAGGAAAATGCATTTGAGGCATCTCCGGGATCTCATGGTGATGAGCTTCATGCGCCTCTTGAGCTCCATGAATGGGCTCTCTTGCTTGCTCCATCTTTTTCTTAGTGATGGGCTTGTCCTCTTTAATGAGGATATCTCCCTCTATGTCAATCCCAGCCGAATTGCATAGGTGGCAAATGAGGTGAGGAAAGGCTAACCTTGCCATAGTGGAGGACTTGTCAGCCACCTTGTAGAGTTCTTGAGGTATAATCTCATAAACTTCCACCTCTTCTCCAATCATGATGCTAGTGGGAATGATTGAGCATTGAATGAACTCCAACCATCCTCTAGCTACAGGCTTAAGGTCTAGTCTTCTTAGTTGAACCGGTTTGCCTTTTGAGTCAATCTTCCATTGAGCTCCTTCTACACATATGTCCATGAGGACTTGGTCCAACCTTTGATCAAAGTTGACTCTCCTTGTGTAGGGGCGTGCGTTCTCTTCCATGTTTGGCAAGTTGAACACCAACCTCACATTTTCTGGACTAAAATCTAAGTATTTCCCCCGAACCATGGTGAGATAATTCTTTGGGTTTGGGTTCTTACTTTGATCATGGTTCCTAGTGATCCATGCATTAGCATAGAACTCTTGAACCATTAGGATGCCGACTTGTTGGATGGGGTTTGTTAGAACTTCCCAACCTCTTCTTTGAATTTCATGTCGGATCTCCGGATACTCATTTCTTTTGAGTTTGAAAGGGACCTCGAGGATCACCTTCTTCTTGGCCACAACATCATAGAAGTAGTCTTGATGGGCTTTGGAGATGAACCTTTCCATCTCCCATGACTCGGAGGTGGAAGCTTTTGTCTTTCCTTTCCCTTTTCTAGAGGATTCTTCGTCTTAGGTGCCATCAATGGTAATGGAAAAACAAAAAACTTATGCTTTTACCACACCAAACTTAGAATTTTGCTCGCCCTCGAGCAAGAGAAGAAAGAATAGATGAAGAAGAAGAAGAAAAGATGGAGAAGAGGGGGGAGGTGTGTTTCGGCCAAGAAGAGAAGAGAGGGTTGTGTTGTGTGAAAATGAGGAAGAATGGAAGGCTTTATATAGGGAAGGGAGGGGGGTTAAGTTTCGGCCATGTAGGGTGGGTTTGGGTGGGAAATTGATTTTGAATTTTGAAGGTAGGTGGAGTTTATGAGGTAGGTTTATGGGGAAGAGTGGATGGATGTGAGTGGTGAAGAGGTGATGGGGAAGAGAGATTGAGGTGATTGGTGAAGGGTTTTGGGGAAGAGTGTTTATGGGATTGTGTGAAAGAGGGGTGAGAAGAAGTAAGTGGAGGTAGGTAGGGATCCTGTGGGGTCCACAGATCCTGAGGTGATCCTGTAGGGTCCACAGATCCTGAGGTGTTCAAGGATTTACAGCCTTTCACCAAATTAGGCATGTAAAATGCCCTTGCACACAACTCTAGGCGTTCAGCGCCAGGTTGGTGCTTGTTCTGGGCGTTGAACGCCCATTTGTAGCCTGTTTCTAGAGTTGAACACCAGAACCATGCTTGTTCTGGGCGTTCAGCGCCAGCTCTCCTCCAGGGTGCATTTCTGGCGTTCAAACGCCCAGATGCTGCCATTTCTGGCGTTCAGCGCCAGAACCATGCTCTGTTCTGGCGTTGAACGCCCAAAACATGCTTCTTACTGGCGTTTAAACGCCAGTAAGGTCTTCCTCCAGGGTGTGATTTTTCTTCTGCTGTTTTTGATTCCGTTTTCAATTTTTATGTTTATTTTTTGACTCCACATGATCATGAACCTAATAAAACATGAAAAACAATGAAAATTAGATAAATAAACATTGGGTTGCCTCCCAACAAGCACTTCTTTAATGTCAATAGCTTGACAGTGGGCTCTCATGGAGCCTCACAGATGTGCAGAGCTTTGTTGAAACCTCCCAACACTACACTTAGAGTTTGGATATGGGGGTTTGACACCAAACTTAGAGTTTGACTGTGGGAGCTTTGTTTGACTCTGCTTTGAGAGAAGCTTTTTATGCTTCCTCTCCATGGATGCAGAGAGAGATCCTTGAGTTGTAAACACAAGTTTGTCCTCATTTATTTGAAGGATCAATTCTCTCTGTCCACATCAATCACAGCTCTTGCTGTGGCTAGGAAAGGTCTTCCTAGGATGATGGATTCATCCTCATCCTTCCCAGTATCTAGGACTATGAAATCAGCAGGGATGTAAAGGCCTTCAACCTTTACTAACACGTCCTCTACTTGTCCATAAGCCTGTTTTCTTGAATTGTCTGCCATCTCTAATGAGATTTTAGCAGCTTGCACCCCATAGATTCCCAGTTTCTCTATTTTAGAGAGGGGCATGAGGTTTATTCCTGAACCAAGGTCACACAGAGCCTTAAAGATCATGGTGCCTATGGTACAAGGTATTATGAACTTTCCAGGATCCTGTCTCTTCTGAGGCAATGTAGTTGATCTGGATCACTTAGTTCATTGGTGAACAAGGGAGGTTCATCTTCCCAAGTCTCAATACCAAATAATTTGGCATTTAGCTTCATGATTGCACCAAGCAACTTGGCAGCTTGCTCTTCAGTAACATCCTCATTTTCTTCAGAAGAGGATTACTCATCAGAGCTCATGAATGGCATAAGGAGGTTCAATAGAATCTCTATGGTCTCTAGATGAGCCTCAGAGTCCTTTGATTCCTCAGAGGGAAGCTCCTTATTGATCACTGGACGTCCCAGGAGGTCTTCCTCCTTGGGATTCACGTCCTCTCCTTTCCTTACAGGTTCGGCCATGGTGCTTATGTCAATGGCCTTGCACTCTCCTTTTGGATTCTCTTCTGTATTGCTTGGGAGAGTACTAGGAGGGATTTCAGTGATCCTTTTACTCAACTGGCCCACTTGTGCTTCCAAATTTCTAATGGAAGACCTTGTTTCATTCATGAAACTTACAGTGGCCTTGGATAGATCGGAGACTAAGTTTGCTAAATTAGAGGTGTTTTGTTCAGAGTTCTCTGTCTGTTGCTGAGTGGATGATGGAAAAGGTTTATTATTGTTAAACCTGTTTCTTCCACCATTATTAAAATCTTGTTGAGGCCTTTGATCCTTCCATGAGAGATTTGGATGATTTCTCCATGATGGATTATAGGTGTTTCCATATGGTTCACCCATGTATTTTAACTCTGCTATTGCAGGGTTCTCAGGATCATAAGCTTCTTCCTCAGAAGATGCCTCTTGAGTACTGTTGGATGCAGCTTGCATTCCATTCAGACTCTGAGAAATCATATTGACTTGCTGAGTCAATATTTTATTCTGAGCTAATATGGCATTCAGAGTATCAATTTCAAGAACTCCCTTCTTCATAGGCATCCCATTACTCATAGGATTCCTCTCAGAAGTGTACATAAACTGATTATTAGCAACCATGTCAATGAGTTCTTGAGCTTCTGCAGGCGTTTTCTTTAGGTGAATGGATCCATCTGCAGAAGTATCCAATGACATCTTTGATAGCTCAGATAAACCATCATAGAATATATCAAGGATGGTCCATTCTGAAAGCATGTCATAAGGACACTTTTTGGTCAGCTGCTTGTATCTTTCCCAAGCTTCATAGAGGGATTCACCTTCTTTATGTCTGAAGGTTTGAACATCAGCTCTAAGCTTGCTCAGCTTTTGAGGAGGAAAGAACTTGGCTAAGAAAGCCGTGACCAGCTTATCCCAAGAGTTCAGGCTATCTCTGGGTTGAGAATCCAACCACACTCTAGCTCTGTCTCTTACAGCAAAAGGGAAAAGCATGAGCCTGTAGACTTCAGGATCTACTCCATTAGTCTAACAGTATCACAGATCTGCAAAAATTCAGTTAAGAACTGAAAAGGATCTTCAGATGAAAGTCCATGAAACTTGCAGTTCTGCTGCATCAGAGAAACTAGATGAGGTTTTAGCTCAAAGTTGTTTGCTCCAATGGCAGGAATGGAGATGCTTCTTCCATGTAAATTGGAATTAGGTGCAGTAAAGTCACCAAGCATCCTCCTTGCATTATTGTTGTTGGGTTCGGCTGCCATCTCCTTTACTTGTTCGAAATTTTCAATAAGGTTGTCTCTGGATTGTTGTAATTTAGCTTCTCTTAGTTTTCTCTTCAGAGTCCTTTCAGGTTCTGGATCAGCTTCAACAAGAATGCCTTTTTCTTTGTCCCTGCTCATAAGAAAGAGAAGAGAAAAAGAAAAGAAGAGGAATCCTCTATGTCACAGTAAAGAGATTCCTTATTGTTAGTAGAAGAAGAAAAGAAGAAAAAAAATCGAACACAGATAGAAGAGGGGGTTCAAATTTGGTGAGTGATGTGAGGAAGAGATGTTAGTAGATGAATAAATAAATAGAATAAGATGAGAGAGGGAGAGGATTTTCGAAAATAATTTTTGAAAACGAGTTATTAATTTTCGAAAATAGTTTTTGAAAAATGTTAGTAATTTTCGAAATTTAAGATTTAAAAATTGAAATAATTAGTTAATTAAAAAGAAATTTTGAAAAAGAGGGAAGATATTTTCGAAAATTAGAGAGAGAGAGTTAGTTAGGTGGTTTTGAAAAAGATAAGAATCAAACAAAAAGTTAGTTAGTTAGTTGAAACAAATTTTGAAAAGATAAAAGTTAGGAAGTTAGAAAAGATATTTTGAAATCAAATTTTTTAAAAAGATAAGATAAAAAGATATTTTTGAAATTAGTTTTTGAAAAAGATTTGATTTTTAAAATCACAATTAATGACTTGATTCACAAGAAATCACAAGATATGATTCTAGAACTTAAAGTTTGAATCTTTCTTAACAAGTAAGTAACAAACTTGAAATTTTTGAATCAAAACATTAATTGATGATTGTTATTTTCGAAAATATGATATAAAAATAAGAAAAAGATTTTTGAAAAATATTTTTAAAATTTTCGAAAATAACTAAGAAAAATGAAAAAGATTTGATTTTTGAAAAAGATTTGAAAAAGATAAGATTTTTAAATTGAAAATTTGATTTGACTCATAAAAACAACAAGATTTTAAAAATTTTTGAAAAAGTCAACTCAAATTTTCGAAATTTATGAGTGAAAAAGGGAAAAATATTTTTTTGATTTTTTTTGAATTTTTATGATGAGAGAGAAAAACATGAAATTTATGCAATGCATGAAATTTTTATATCAAAACAATGAATGCATGCAAGAATGTATGAATGTCAAGATGAACACCAAGAACACTATGAAGATCATGATGAACATCAAGAACACATTTTGAAAAATTTTTAATGCAAAGAAAACATGCAAGACACCAAACTTAGAAATCTTTGATGCTTAGACTCTATGGATCAAGAATGCATATGAAAAACACCATACAACACAAAACAAGAAAACATCAAGATCAAACAAGAAGACTTACCAAGAACAACTTGAAGATCATGAAGAACACTATGAATGCATGAATTTTCGAAAAATGCAAGATGAATATGCAATTGACACCAAACTTACAACTTGACTCAAGAAACACAAAATAATTTTTTTTTATTTTTATGATTTTCTAATTTTTTTTGTATTTTTTCGAAAATTATTTGAAAAACAAAAATAAGGATTCCAAAATTTTTAATATGAATTCCAGGAATCTTATGCTCTTTAGTCTAAAGCCCCAATCAAAGGGTCAGGCATGGCTAAATAGCCAGCCAAGCTTTAGTATGTAACTCAGACATGACACGCCTAACATGCCCTACAGTCGTGGCTTTACGGCCAACCAGGCTTCAACATGCTTTATGAAACACTAGAATTCATTCTTAAAAATTCTGAAGAAAAATATATTTTGAAAACATTTTTATTTTTATTTTTATTTTCGAAAACAAAGGATACATTTTTGAAAGATTTTTGAAAATTTTTTTTGAAAACTTTTTGAAAAGCAAACGAAAAGAAAGTTACCCAATCTGAGCAACAAGATGAACCGTCAGTTGTCCAAACTCGAACGATCCCCGGCAACGGCGCCAAAAACTTGGTGCACGAAATTGTGATCTCTGGTAATGGCTCCAACAACTTGGTGCTCTAATCTCAATTCATAATTTGTCACAACTTCGATACAACTAACCAGCAAGTGCACTGGGTCGTCCAAGTAATACCTTACGTGAGTAAGGGTCGAATCCCACGGAGATTGTTGGTATGAAGCAAGCTATGGTCACCTTGTAAATCTCAGTCAGGCAGATATAAAATAGTTATGGAGTTTTTGAAAATAAGTAATAGAAGAAGGATAGAAACACTTATGTAATTCATTGGTGAGAATTTCAGATAAGCGTATAGAGATGCTTTCGTTCCTCTGAACCTCTGCTTTCCTGCTGCCTTCATCCAATCAGTCTTACTCCTTTCCATGGCTGGCTTTATGCAAGGGCATCACCGTTGTCAGTGGCTACATCCCCTCCTCTTGTGAAAATGGTCCAAGATGCCCTTCACGGCACGGCTAATCATCTGAGGTTCCCGATCATGCTGGAATAGGATTCACCCTCCTTTTGCGTCTGTCACTACGCCCAGCACTCGTGAGTTTGAAGCTCGTCACAGTCATTCAATCATTGAATCCTACTCGGAATACCACAGACAAGGTTCAGACTTTCCGGATTCTCTTGAATGCCGCCATCAATCTAGGTACACTACGAAGATTCTGATTAAGAGATCTAAGAGATACTCATTCAATCTAAGGGAGAACGAAGTGGTTGTCAGCCACGCGTTCATAACGAATGATGATGATTGTCAGTTCATCACATTCAGGTTGAAGTGCGAATGAATATCTTGAAGCAAAATAAGATGAATTGAATAGAAAAACAGTGGTACTTTGCATTAATCTTGAGAAACAGCAGAGCTCACACCTAATCTATGGAGTGTAGAAACTCTACCGTTGAAATACATAAGTGAAGAAGGTTCAGGCATGGCCGAGAGGCCAGCCCTCCAACGTGATCTAAGATGCATACAACTGACCAAAGATGTCTAATACAATAGAAAAAGTCCTATTTATAATAAACTAGCTACTAAGGTTTACAGAAGTAAGTAATTGATGCATAAATCCACTTCCGGGCCCACTTGGTGTGTGCTTGGGCTGAGCTTGAATGTTACACGTGCAGAGGCTCTTTCTGGAGTTGAATGCCAGGTTGTAACGTATTTCTGGCGTTCAACTCTGGTTTGTGACTTGTTTCTGGCGTTTAACTCCAGACAGCAGCGTAGAACTGGCGTTCAATGCCATTTTACGTTGTCTAAACGCGGCCAAAGTATGGATTATTATACATTGTGGGAAAGCCCTGGATGTCTACTTTCCAACGCAATTAGAAGCGCGCCATTTTGAGTTCTGTAGCTCCAGAAAATCCACTTTGAGTGCAGGGAGGTCAGAATCCAACAGCATCAGCAGTCCTTCTTCAACCTCTGAATCTGATTTTTGCTCAAGTCCTCATTTCAGCAGAAAATACCTGAAATCAAGAAAAACCACAACTCATAGTAAAGTCCAGAATGTGAATTTAACATAAAAACTAATGAAAACATCCCTAAAAGTAACTAGATCCTACTAAAAACATACTAAAAATAATGCCAAAAAGCGTACAAATTATCCGCTCATCAGTCCCCTCCACCGGGACTTCAGTTTTCCGGGAATAGCCTGAGCCTAGAGTTAAACAACAGAACCTTTTGTCCTGGTTCAAAGATTCTAGATGACAGCTTTCTGTCATGCCACCTTTTTGACTTCTCTTTATAAAGCTTGGCATTTTCGAAGGCAGTGAATCTGAATTCCTCTAGCTCATTCAGCTGGAGCAATCTTTTTTCTCCAGCTAGTTTGGCATCAAAGTTTAGGAATCTGGTTGCCCAGTAGGCCTTATGTTTCAGTTCCACGGGCAGGTGACAAGCCTTACCATACACAAGTTGGTACGGAGAGGTCCCTATAGGAGTCGAATGCTGTTCTGTAAGCAAGACATCATCAAGCTCGGCCCCTCTACGGGTAACAGTCTGTTTAGGATTCTTTTTAGTTCTCTGTTAAAACTTCAACTTGCCCATTTGTCTGTGGATGATATGGAGTCGCCACTTTGTGGCGAATCCCATACCGGACCATGGTAGAGTAAAGCTGTTTATTGCAGAAGTGAGTGCCCCCA
>NC_092049.1:78858170-78905549 GCF_003086295.3 Arachis hypogaea | reverse complement strand
CACGCGGCCGCGTGACCAGGATTTCGACGTAATAATAGTGCACAGCCGAAAGTTGTGCTAGAGTGGTGCTGGACTGGCGCTGGACGCGCAGTCCATCTCACACGACCGCATGCCCCACGCGGCCGCATCACATCCTACTAAGTGGCCACTCGCGCGATCGCATCGCGTCACCCAATATTTGGCAATTAATGATTTTTGAACTTCACTTGCATTCCGCTTTCTCATTCCTCTGAATCTTTTATTTTATTTTACTTAATTAATTGCATATTTTTCATTCATGCATATTTTTATTTTTTTTAAATTTATTTTTTAACATTGGTGTTCAAATGTTCTTATTCAACTGTTACATCTTTTCTGGTATTTTCTTGGTGCTTAGTGACTTGTTTAATTCTGATTGAATAATATTATTTAATCAATGCAATCTTTTATATCTGATTACTTTTACATTGACATTGAATTTATATTATCTCTCCTCCCCCATTCTCTTCCCATGTGCAATTTTGCACCATGGTATCATGGCTTCTATTTTTTCTCACGTACATGTTGGTTCCATGTAAATGAGATTTTCACTTGCTTAACCCAACTATACTTCATTTTTTTCTTATCTTATTTTGGTTACTTTTCTTCCCTTTTTAGGATGGCCACCCGGAGAAAAGCGGAAGACATTTACATGGGAAACAACAAGTCCATCTGCACAATCTTAGAGAAAAGCATCAGTTGGAACAACCCGTCCACCTGCACATCTTAGCATGCACTGAGGCCGGTGCAATCTTTAGTGTGCGGAGGTCGATACGACTTCCAGGGGTTAGTTATCTTCTATCTCAACCCAATGTTTTTTTTCTTTATTAGTTCATTGTTGCATTGCATAATAGATTGCATGTGTAGTTGAATGTTTGCATTTAGTTACTACTTGGTTAAAGTAACTCCTTTTTTGAAAATTTCACTAATTTAAATTGAAAAAAAAATTTAATTTTATGTGTTAAAACTTGTTTGAAGTTGTATTTGGAACATGGTTTTTGAGCTAAAGAACACACAACCTGTGAGATTTTGAGCTTATTTATATGGTTACACTATTTAACCATAATATTTTTATTCTTGTGTGTTTTTTCTCTATAATTGCAATCTTAGCTTTGTTCCATTCTATATGTCCAATATTTAGTGTATTTACATGCTTGCATATGATTGAGGCCATTATTTGATTTTAGCTCACTTATCCCAAATAAGCCTACCCTTTAAATCCCCCTTGTCAGCCACCTTGAGCCTTTTAATCCCCATTTATTCTGTATTTTACCACATCACTAGTCTTAAGTAGAAAAATAATTAAATATCCCAATTGAATCTTTGGTTAGCTTAAGATAGGGATTGTGTAACAATTAAGTGTGCGGAAACTGTGGGAACATGGGTTAATAAGGGAATGTATTATGTTTCTAATTTATTTGAATATTGAGAATTTGGGAACCTACTCATGAAAAAACAAAATAGAAAAATAATGGAGAATCCATGTGCATTGATAAGTTATGTTTGCTTTTATGATTAAAAAAAAGAGAAAAAAAAGAAAAAAGATATATATATATATATATATATATATATATATAATATAAATAAATAAGGGGACAAAATTACCCAATATTAAGTTTAATAAAGATCAATGCACATGTGATAAAAATTAAAATTTGGTACATGAGTATGGAATTATACAAAAGTGGAAATTATGGGTAGCTAGGCATGAATTTAAAAGTATATAGAGTATATGTATATTAGGTGAGAGCTTAGGTTAATTAAAGATTCATATTATAGCTCACTTGGCCAGACATATATCCTTACCTTTACCTCAGCCCCATTACAACCTTGGAAAGACCTCATGATGTTTGCATTGGTACATTAAATATTTGTTGATTGGTTAGATGAAGAACAAAGTTTTAGAAAGCATGATTAGAGAAGACTAGAGTGAATTACCCTATACACTTGAGAGATTAGAGTGATATACACTTCCAGTGAGGGTTCAATGCTTGATTCTATGTTTCCAGCTTTCATGAGCTATCTTCTTACAAGTTTACCTGCTTTTATTGTACGATTTGAATTAGTGAAATTTGATTTATGTTTGTCTTGAAGATCTTATTTACTTTTGACCAAGTAGGTAGAAACATTTTGCATGTAGTTGCATTCATAGGTTGCATTTCATACATTCTACCATTCCTCTTCATCTTTATAGCTTCTCTTAAGCTTAGCATGAGGACATGCTAATGTTTAAGTGTGGGGAGGTTGATAAACCACTATTTTATGGTTTATCTTGTGCTCATTTGAGTGGATTTTATCAACTCTTTACCCACTTATTCATACTATTTGCATGTTTCAGAGATTACAAGGCAGGAATGGCTCTAAGAATGGAAAGGAAGCATGCAAAAGTGGAAGGAATACAAGAAGTTGGAGAAACTGCTAAGCTGTCCAGCCTGACCTCTTCGCACTCAAATGGCTATAACTTTAGCTACAGAAGTCCAAACGACGCGGTTTCAATTGCGTTGGAAAGCTAACATCCGAGGCTTTAATTTGATATATAATTTGCCATAGCTGCATCGACGCCAAGCGATGGGAACGCGTGGATCACGCAGATGCGTGACCTGGAAGGAAAGCAATCCGCGCGGCCGCGTGGACGACGCCTCCGCGTCACTTGCCTGCGATCTGAACGTAACAAAAATTGCAGGGGAAGATTTCTGGGCTGCTTTTGACCCAGTTTTTAGCCCAGAACACACAGATTAGAGGCTATAAAGTGGGGGAATGTATCCATTCAAAGGAGGCTCGCCAATTTTTACTTCCCATGATTTAGATTTAGTCTTGAGAGAGGTTCTCTCCTCTCTCTCTTAGGATTTAGGACTTCTCTTAGTTTGTAAAGAGTGACTCTCGATCCAGGTTTAATGTTTCTTTATTTTAGCTTCCCTTTCACTTTTATTATTCTAGCACTTGAGTTGATTATTTACTTTTATAATTGAATTTATGAATTATTCCATGTTACAGATTATTATTTGAATTAATGATATTGAGGTATTTTCAGTTTATGATTGCTCTTTTTAATTTATGTTATCATTGTTTCCGATCTGAAGATATTTTATTCCAGCAATTTACTTTTTTCCCTTTTGGTCCTGGTTAAGAAATCAGTAACTCAACAGTTATCAACCTCAGCATAATTGATAATCATTATCTTGCTAATTAAACTGAACTTCAATAATCCTAACTTTTTCTTAGGAAATAATTTGGATTCGAAGTTCAAACTAATTAGTCCCTTGACTTTCCTTTGCTTTAGTAAGGGTTAACTAATTGGAATTTAGATTTAACTTTCATTATTGTTGAGAAAGATAACTAAGTTGGACTTCTAATTTCTCTTACCTTGCCAAAAGTTGCTTTACAGTATTTATTTATTTTAATTGCCATTTACTTTACTTGTCATTCAAATCACTTGCTTCTCACCTTCTAAACCCCGATTACAACCCTTATAGCCAATAATAAGAACATACTTCCTTGCAGTTCCTTGAGAAGACGACCCGAGGTTTGAATACTCGGTTAACAATTTTTAAGGGATTTGTTACTTGTGACAACCAAACGTTTGTACGAAGGGATTTTTGTTGGTTTAGAGACTATATCTACAACACAACTATTTTTATGAATTTCTTTACTGGCAAAAATCCAAACGTCACCCTGCTTCTCCTGTTCCTTAAGCAGCTTGCAGAGCATGCAGTTTTGATTCTGCTGTTCTTCCTTAAGTTGATCCACAGCTTCTTGCAGCTTGGTGACAGATGCTTTTAGGCGGGTCCAGTAGTCAATTTCAGGAATTTCTGGGAGGAACTCATGCGCCCTCCTTTTGATGGAGTTATCTTGCACTTGTTGTCCTTCCATTGACTTCTTGGTGATTGGGTGTTCGATTGGGATGAATTCATCTACTCCCATCCTCACCCCAGCATCTTTACATAGCAGAGAAATTAAGCTTGGGTTAGCCAGTTTGGCTTCAGTGGAGTTCTTGTTTGCAATTGTGTAAATCTCATAAGAAATCAAATGATGAATCTCCACTTCATTTCCCAGCATAATACAATGAATCATCACTGCTCTTTTGACAATGACCTCAGAGCGGTTGCTAGTGGGCAGTATAGAACACCCAATGAAGTCCAACCAGCCTCTTGCGATTGGTTTGAGATCTCCTCTCTTGAGTTGGTTTAGGACACCTTTTGAATTGGTTATCCACTTAGTTCCAGGGAGGCATATGTCCTCTAGAACTTGGTCCAACCCCTTATCTACTCTCACCATTCTCCTATTAAAGGATTCTGGATCATCTTGTAGTTGAGGCAGTTTGAAGACCTCTCTTATTTTGTCCAGGTGGAAGTAAATAATCCTCCCTCTGACCATAGTTTGGTAGGTATGAAAGGTGGTTCCAGTTATTCTCTGCTTATCTGTCAGTCATATATTTGAGTAGAATTCCTGAACCATATTTCTTCCAACCTTTGTCTCAGGATTAGCTAGAATTTCCCATCCTCTATTTCGAGAATTTTCTCTTGGATCTCCGGATATTCGTCTTCTTTCAGATCGAATTTAACTTCCGGGATTACTGACCTCAGACCCATTATTTTATGGTAATAGTCTGCATGTTCTTTGGTTAAGAACCTCTCTTGATTCTAAAGACTCTTTGGAGTATTCTCTTTCTTGCCTCTTGAATTGGTTTGTTTTCCCTTAGGAGCCATGATCTTAATGAGTCTTAGCTCAGTGACCACAGAAAAACACACCAAACTTAGAGGTTTGCTTGCCCTCAAGCAAAAAAAAGGAAAGGAGAGAGATAGGAGGGGAGGCAAGTTCGAATGGTGGAGAGATAGGGATGGCCGAATGTGTATTATAAGTGGAGGGGAGGGATGACGAAAATTTGAAAAAGATATGATATAAAGATATGATTGGTGAAAGAAAAAAATAGAATCATTATATGAAAAAGATGAGATTTTTAAGTTGGAAAAGATACAAAGGAGTTAAATCTGAAAATTTGTTGATGCATCTAAGAATTAAAAGATGATATAATGAATTGGAAAAGATATGGAAAGAAATTGAGAAGATAATGGAGTTTTTTTTGAAGAAGATTTGGAAAGGATTTGAAAGAAAATTGAAAAGGAATTTAGAAAATTATTGAATTTTTGAAAATTGAAGGTCAATGATGAAGATTTGTAACATGTTTATGCAGAAAATTATGAATCAAAACATGAAAGTTTGAAAAATTTTGAAGTGGAAAACAAAATCCTCTCCCCCTGCCTTTCTGGCGTTAAACGCCCAGAATGGTATCCATTCTGGCGTTTAACGCCCATATATTGGCCATTGTAGGCGTTTAACACCCAGCTAGGTACCCTGGCTGCCGTTAAACGCCAGAAATCTTTTGTTACTGGGCATTTTTCTGAACGCCCAGGATGCTACAATTCTGGTGTTAAACGCCCAGAATGGTACCCATTATGGCGTTTAACGCTCAGAATGGTATCTTTACTGGCGTTAAACGCCCAGAATGGATACCATTCTGGCGTTTAACACCCAAAATGCCCCTTAATGGCGTTTTCTTGCCAGTGAGCTCCTTTTCTCTGCTTTTTATGCTGAATCCTTTTCTAACTCTGTTAATTCCTACAATATGATGATTGATCTTAAAGACAATTTATATCAAACTTCTATAAGTATTAATTAAAAAGCAAATAACTTGCTAATGGCTGGATTGCCTCCCAGCAAGCGCTTCTTTATTGTCTTTAGCTGGACCTTGACTGAGCTTTATTCTAGTCTCAGTTTTGAGCATTCTTGCTCAAAATTGCTTTCAAGATAATGTTTGATTCTCTATCCATTAATAATGAACTTTTTGTCGGAGTCAATATCCTGAAGCTCAACATATCCATATGGTGACACACTTGTAATCACATATGGTCCCCTCCACCAGTATTTTAATTTCCCGGGGAATAGTCTGAGCCTAGAGTTAAACAGCAGAACCTTCTGTTCTGGTTCAAAGACTCTAGATGACAGTTTCTTGTCATGCCACCTTTTTGCTTTCTCCTTATAAATCTTTGCATTTTCAAAAGCATTGAGTCTGAATTCCTTTAGCTCATTCTAACTTAGCATGTAGGTTTAGGAATCTGGTTGCCTAGTAGGCCTTATGTTCCAGTTCCACGGGCAGATGACAGGCCTTGCCATACACAAGCTGGTATGGAGAGGTTCCTATAGGAGTCTTGAATGCTGTTCTGTATGCCCACAGAGCATCATCCAAGCTTTTTACCCAATCCTTTCTACGGGCAATTACAGTCCGTTCCAGGATTCTTTTTAGTTCTCTATTAGAGACTTCAGCCTGCCCATTTGTCTGTGGGTGATATGGAGTTGCTACTTTGTGGCTAATTCTATATCGGACCATAGCAGAGTATAACTGTTTATTGCAGAAATGAGTGCCCCCGTCACTGATTAGTACTCTGGGGATGCCAAATCTACTGAAGATATGTTTCTGGAGGAACTTCAGCACTGTCTTAGTATCATTAGTGGTGTGGTAATTTCTTCTACCCATTTAGATACGTAGTCTACTGCCACCAGAATGTAAGTGTTTGAGTATGATGGTGGGAAAGGACCCATGAAGTCAATACCCCATACATCAAACAACTCAATTTCTAAGATCCCTTATTGAGGCATGGCATAACCATGAGGCAAGTTGCCAGCTCTTTGGCAACTGTCACAGTTACGCACAAACTCTTGGGCATCTCTGTGGAGAGTAGGCCAGTAGAACCCACATTGGAGGACCTTAGTGGCTGTTCGCCCACCTCCGAAATGTCCTCCATACTGTGATCCATGGAAATGCCATAGGATCTTCTGTGCCTCTTTTCTAGGCACGCATCTGCGGATCATTCCGTCTGCACATCTCTTAAAGAGATATGGTTCATCCCATAAGTAGTACTTTGCATAAGAAATTAGTTTTTTTATTTGCACTCTGTTGTACTCCTTGGGTATGAAGCTCACAGCTTTATAATTTGCAATGTTTGCAAACCATGGTGCTTCCTGAATGGCGAAGAGTTGCTCATCTGGAAAGGTCTCAAAGATCTCAATAGGAGGGAGGGACGCCCCTGCTACTGGTTCTAACCAGGACAGGTGATCAGCTACCTGGTTTTCTGTCCCTTTCCGGTCTCTTATTTCTATATCAAACTCTTGCAGAAGCAACACCCATCTTATGAGCCTGGGTTTTAAATCCTGCTTTGTGTGTGGATATTTAAGAGCAGCATGGTCAGTATACACAATCACTTTTGAACCTACTAAATAGGATCTAAACTTGTCAATGGCATATACCACTGCAAGCAACTCTTTTTCTGTGGTTGCATAGTTTTTCTGTGCGTCATTTAGAACACGGCTGGCATAGTAAATGATGTTGATAAACCACTATTTTATGGTTTATAATGTACTTAATTGTGTGGTTTTATCATGATCTTTACCCACTTATTCATATGATTAGCATGCATTTATATTTCCTTCCTAAAATTATTACATGATTGAAAACTTGCTTCCTAAGAGACTTTTAATTATGTATTTTAATTCTCCTTTATTCCATTCGATGCCATGATCTGTGTGTTAAATGTTTTAGGCTTTATAGGGTATGAATGAGTTGGAGATTAGAAAGGAAGCTTGCAAAAATGGAAGGAACACAAGAAATTAAGG
The DNA here is from genome assembly GCF_003086295.3 of Arachis hypogaea. Lineage (NCBI taxonomy): Eukaryota > Viridiplantae > Streptophyta > Magnoliopsida > Fabales > Fabaceae > Arachis > Arachis hypogaea. Next base: position 78,897,863 of record NC_092049.1, on the reverse strand, counting down.
AGATGACCAACGAGAAGTGACGCGGCCGCATGGCTCACGCGACCGCGCGAAAGAGAGGAAATTGCAGTGACGCGGCCGCAAGGATTGGAATAGCATAAGTGACGCAGAGACGTGGACGACGCGCCCGCGTGGCAAAACAAAATGCCGAATGACACGTCCGCATGAATGACGCGATCGAGTGACGTGCACGATCTGCATAATCTGCAGAATTCGCTGGGGCGATTTTGGGCCCTGTTTTGACCTAGTTTTTGGCCCAGAAAAGCAGACTAGAGCCAGAGAATATGCAGAAACGAGAACAACATTCATTCCACACAATTTTTAGCTTTTAGATCTAGTTTTACTCTTCCTCTAGGTTTTCTCTCTACACATTCATAGTTCTTAGGATTTTATTTCTATTGCTCTTTGCATTGGGATATTGAGAAGAGTTATTACCTCATCAAGACTTCGTCATTCTAGTTCGTTTTCTTTACTTGGCTTTACTCTTCCATGTCCTTTAATTTACTCAATTTTACTATTAGATTATTTTAGAATTTATTAATACAAGAATTACTTTTATTTTTAATTGATTTCTTTGAGTTTTATTTATCATGTCTTTCTTTAATTCCCTTTCCTATGTTATGAGTTCTACATTCACAATGAGCGAGTAGTTCCCTAACTTGATGGGGAGTTGATTGAAAGGAACCCTTGAGTTGGGATGCTTAAAAGAAAAATTGTAATTGGGTTTATTGTTGGAATGCTCTCTAGTCACTGACACTAATCCTTTTCAATTGAGCGGATTGGAACTTGTGAATAGAAACAGCATTCCAACTTGTTTGACTTTCCCTTACCTTGTAAGGGATAACTAAACAGAATAACCTTCAATTATCAATTGATCTTGAGAGTACTTCAACAAGAATAGGGCTTGCAACTAATCTACTCCTAGTCAAGGCTTTTATTTAAATTACTTAATTTCTCCAATTTAATTTCCTGTTTATTCAACTCAAACCCTTTTTTTTGAAAACATCTGATTAATAAAATAGCATACCTTTCTGCAACTCGTTGGGAGACGACCTGGGATTCATACTCCCAGTATTTTAATTTTAATTTTTGTGACAACCCTTCTAAATTGATAAGCGGATTTCTGGTTGGTTAAGAACTATACTTGCAACGCATATCTCATAAGAATTCTTAATTCGCCAATTTCTGCCACGTCAATTTTTGGCGCCGTTGCCAGGGAGTTACAATAGAGTGCTAAAGTTATTAATTAGAATTTATTTATTTGCATTTTATTTTATCTTGCTACTATGAGCTGCTTGTTTCTTTCGTTAGATGACGCGTTCACTTCCTGATCCAAGCTTGCCAGTATTCGATCCTGAGATTGAAAGAACTATTTCACGAATAAGGCAAGCTCGGCATCGGTTAGTCCTCTCTGAGGACGGATCTGAAACGTCACTCGAGGAAGAAACCAGCTCCCATTTTACTGATTCGGTTGATTTACGTACAGGTAACATGGCAGCAGCTAGGAGAGTTACTATCCAGGAGGCTAGAGTCCCTGATTTTTCAATACAACCGTTTCAAGTGCATCACCCAGCGGTGGCTACAGATTTTGAAATAAAGACTGCACTGCTCAATTTGATGCCCAAGTTTCATGGCTTACCTACTCAAGAGCCTATCAAGCACCTGAGAGATTTCCAAGCAGCCTGTTCTACTGTCAGGCGTGATGGTGCAGATGAAACTTCAATTTTGTTGAAAGCTTTCCCATTTTCTATTGAGGGAAAGGCAAGAGAGTGGTACTACACTCAACCCGCAGCAACTGTATCCGACTGGGATACACTTAGAAGAGAATTTTTGGAAAAGTTCTTTCCAGCTGAAGTTGCTGATAAACTGAGGAAAGACATTTCCATGATTGTTCAGGACGAATTCGAGACTCTCTATGAATACTGGGAGCGCTTCAATAATCTTCTGGAAGCATGCCCCTACCATATGATTGACAAGATAGTGTTGCTCGGTTACGTCACACAGGGCATGAGGCCCCAAGATAAGACCACATTGGAAAGTGCTAGCAATGGGTCTATAAAAAGTACAAGACCACTGATGAGGCATGGCAATTGATCAGCAACTTAGCTGAATCCACTCGGAATCACAGGCAGAAACAAGGCCGTTCAAAAGCCGTTGTAGAAGTATCCTCTAGCAGAGAGACTGCTGCTCTAACTCAGAGTATCTGTGAAATGACCAACTTGCTGAAGCAGATGCAATTGAATCAACAACAAGTTCAGCAAGCTCAACCTTCTCCACCACAGCAAAGCCAACAGTTAGTCCCACAGAGAGTTTGCGAAGTCTGTGCTAATTATAGCCATTATACTGATGAATGTCCGCAGCTCCAGCAGGAAGACAACACCGTGGCAGCCACTCATAACTTCTATGACCGCCCCAACCAAGGGTACAATTAAAGTGGCAGTTACAACCACGGATGGCAGGACAATTCTAACCAGAATTGGAGGGACAACAACAACAACAACAGAGGAGGCAGAGACAATCAAGGAAATCAGAGGTGGAATAATAACAACAACAGGATGCAGAACCAGTACCAGCCTTACAGAGCACCTCACCTGAGGCAATCCCAAGGACCACAGAATACCCAACAGCAGACCTCTCAAATTACTTATCCTTCTTCATCTGCTAATGATGACTTACTACAATCTATTGATCAGAGACAACAGACCATGGAAAATAACCTTTATGCTGCACTAAATGGTATGAACTCTACCCTGCAAGCTCTTGTCTCACAGATTGGATCAATGAATAACTCCAATAACCAACCTTTGAGCTCTAGTGGAATTCCCTCTCAACCATTACCCAATCCAAAGGGTGGCATTAATGTCATTGCCCTAAGGTCCGGAACCACACTGTAGGAGAGGAATCAGGAGGAGCCAAGCCCACTAGAACACGCCTCAGCTGAAGAGGTAGTGGAAATAGAAGATGTTGAAGAGGAAGAAGACATACAAGACATAGATGAAAAAGAAGAAGTTCAACCACAGGAAGAAGCACCAAAGGGCGCAAACACTGCAGAAGACACCACTCCCATTCCATTTCCACAACTTGCAAGGAAGCCCAGGAAGCAGCTGGAACCTGATCCCAAAATGGTAGAGATATTCAAAAAGGTTGAGGTAACTGTTCCTCTTTTTGATGTTATTCAACACGTACCTAAATATGCCAAGTTTCTAAGAGATTTATGTATACATAAAGACAAAATTATCGAATTAGAAACTATTCCTTTAGGTAGTTCCATATCTGCTTTAATGGGAGGTTTACCTGAAAAGTGTAGTGACCCAGGTCCATGTATGGTTAATTGTACTATTGGTGGTATGGTATTTTCTGACTGCATGTGTGATTTAGGAGCATGTGTGAGTATAATGCCTTTGTCTATATATGATATTTTGAGGCTGCCTCCCTTAAAAAGGTCGGCAGCTCGTTTTGTGTTAGCAGATAAAAGCATTATTACAGTGGCTGGAGTTGCTGAAGATGTATTAGTGGGCATTAAGGGGCTCACATTTTCCATTGATTTTTATATCCTGGAGATGCCCTAAAATGACTCAGAGAAGCCGTCATCAATCCTACTCGGAAGACCATTCCTGAAGACCTCGAAGTTCAAATTAGATGCTTTTTCAGGAACATACTCTTTTGAAATAGATGGCCGAGTAGTAATCTTCAATCTAAATGGAGTTATGAAGCATCCTCCGGAGGATCATTCTATCCTCTAGTATGACATTATAGATGAAACCGTGGCTGAAGTTCACCAGGAGGAATTTAAAGAGAAGTACATAAGACAAAGTCCAAGTGTGGGAACATTCTCAGAGGACAATGACAGTACTTTACCATTGTTACCAGCTCCAGACAACCCAGAGCCTGACCACGATCAGAAGTTAGAATTAAAACCCCTTCCTCCACACCTTAAATATGCTTACCTTGAAGGCGAGCAGAAGTTTCCAGTTATCATTGCAAGGGAACTCACTTCTCAACAGGAAGAGCAGTTACTTAGTGTGCTGAGGAGGCACAAGAAGGCAATTGGTTGGAGTTTGGCAGACATAGTAGGCATCAACCCTCAAGTCTGTGAGCATAGAATATTTTTAGAAGAGGGAGCAAGACCTGTCCGTCAACCCCAGAGAAGACTAAACCCCACTATCTTAGAGGTTGTCAAAAAGGAAGTGACCAGACTACTGAAGGCAGATATCATCTATCCCATCTCAGACAGTGAATGGGTAAGCCCAGTACAAGTGGTTCCCAAGAAGTCTGGAGTTACTACAGTGAAGAATGAGCACAGAGCTCATGGCAACCAGAGTTCAGAACGCCTGGAGGGTCTGCATTGACTACAGATGCCTCAACCAGGCCACTCGTAAGGATCACTATCCTCTTCCATTCATTGACCAAATGCTGGATCGCCTGTCAGGTAAATCACATTATTGTTTTTTAGATGGTTACACAGGTTATTTCCAGATTCATATAGCTCCTGAAGATAAGGAAAAGACTACTTTCACATGTCCTTTTGGGACTTACGCTTACAAGAGAATGCCTTTTGGCTTGTGCAATGCACTAGCTACTTTCCAAAGGTGCATGATGAGTCTTTTCTCTGATCTTATTGAGGACTGTATGGAAGTTTTTATAGATGATTTTAGTGTATATGGTGAATCCTTTAGCCTTTGCGTAGATGGATTATCTAGAGTATTAGATAGATGTGTCAGTACAAACCTTGTATTAAATTTTGAAAAATGTCACTTTATGGTAAAACAAGGTATTGTACTAGGACATGTTATGTCTAATACTGGCATTTCTGTAGATCCAGCAAAGGTGGATGTTATTTCTAGTTTACCTTACCCCTCTTCTGTGAGGGAAGTTCGTTCGTTCCTTGGCCATGCAGGTTTTTACAGGAGATTCATTAAGGACTTCAGTAAGGTAGCTCTTCCCTTATCCAGACTACTGCAGAAGGATATTGAGTTCGAGTTCAGCGAGGATTGCAAACAAGCATTTGATAAGCTGAAGACCGCCCTGACTCAAGCTCCAATTGTGAGAGGACCAGACTGGAGCCAGCCATTTGAAATAATGTGCGACGCCTCCAACCATGCAGTAGGAGCAGCACTGGCTCAGCGTGAAGGTAAGGACCCCTTTGTTATTGATTATGCATCTAAAACTTTAGATGCCGCTCAGTCCAATTACACTACTACTGAGAAAGGGATTCTTGCTATTATTTTTGCTCTGGATAAATTCCGAGCCTGTTTACTTGGTACGAAGGTAGTAGTGTACTCAGACCACGCAGCTCTAAAGTATCTATTAGCTAAAAAGGAGTCCAAACCAAGGCTTATACGTTGGATACTGCTATTACAAGAATTTGATTTAGAAATTAAGGATAGGAGTGGTAACCAGAATTTAGTGGCAGACCATTTGAGTCGCCTTGAGCATATTACAGATGACCCCACTCCTATAGCTGATAATTTCTCATTTGATAACCTGCAAGCAGTATTTGAGGTAGTCCCTTGGTATGCACCTATAGCTAATTATCTAGTTAGCTGCACCTTTCCTCCAAACTTTTCTAAGCATCAAAGAGACAAGCTGAAAAGCGAGTCTAAATATTATATATGGGATGACCCATATTTATGGAGATGTGGCGCTGACCAGGTAATTAGACGGTGTGTGCCTCAATCAGAATTCCAGTCCATCTTAGAGGCATGTCACTCGTCTGAGAGTGGAGGACATTTTGGCCCTCAAAGAACAGCTAGAAAAATCTTAGACTGTGGATTCTGGTGGCCTACTCTTTTTAGAGACGCTGCTGAATTTTGTAGATCTTGTTTTCCATGCAAAAAATTTGGTAATATATCCAAGAGGGATGAGATGCCTCAACAAATTATGCTTTTCTGTGAAATTTTTGATGTTTGGGGCATTGACTTCATGGGTCCATTTCCAAATTCTAATGGTTATCATTATATATTGTTAGCTGTGGATTACGTTTCTGTTCATACCTGGGGTCGAGCTGACTGAACCTGGATGTTCAGTAGCGAAGCGACCGACCTGTTCAGGTCAAGCGGACCGACTTCTTTACGAAGAACTCGGCCAAATCGATAGCAAAAGCCCAATAAAAGGCAATCCCAGCCTATAGAGATAAAGACGGTTCCCTTGAAGATAAGCTGACTTCATTCAAGATAAGATAAGATAAGATAAGATAACTAACTTATCTTATTAGAAAGGTCAGCCCACGCTTCTATAAATGCACTGGAGCGCCCAGCTATAACTCATACTCTGATTCTACATAGAAACCTGCTTAATACCCGTGCTAACTTAAGCATCGAAGTCTCTTGCAAGTACCCCCCACCCTCTGGTGGCCAAGGATCAGCAGTATTGCAAGTCCAACGAGTCGGACCCAACAGCTCCGGCCGTCATCAGCCAGCCGGACACGTCATCTCCGACCAGTACAGAAGATCTCATCCGAGATCGGCCTCCAGTTTCAGGTAACCCTCGGAACATTGGCGTCGTTGCCGGGGAACCTGGAAGTCATCCCAAAACCATGGCGAACGGCCATGACAACGACCACGATTCAGATATGAAGAACAGAACGCCGCACAAGAACGCAGACACTACGCTAAAGGATACCCCGGAATCCAACAGGGACAAAAACTCACCAAATCCGGGAGCCATGGAAGCACTCCAAGATCGTTTAAAGGAGCTGGAGAAAGAAACCCAGCAACAACGAGAGATCGGAAAAAATCTACAAAGAGAAGTACGGCGACGTCGAGAACTAGAAGAAAAACTAAAGCAATTAGAAGCCGACCTCAAAACAAAAGCTCCTCGGACCACTCCTGAAGAAAAATCACGTAAAGAACAGGACCCATTCACCAGGGAAATCATGAAGACCAAAATTCCAAAGGACTTCAAGCTTCCGGATATGGTTTTGTACGATGGCACTACAGATCCCAACCATCATCTTAGCAATTTCAGAAGCAGGATGTACCTTACCGATGCCTCGGATGCCGTTCGCTGCAAAGCTTTTCCAACAACTCTCACAAAAACGGCGATCAGATGGTTCGACAACTTACCTCCGAGGTCCATCTCAAACTTCGACGATCTGGCCAAAAAGTTCCTGGCCAGATTCTCCATCCAGAAAGATAAGGCCAAGCACGCACCCAGCTTACTAGGGATCAAGCAAGGAGATCGGGAGAGCCTCCGCAACTACATAAAATATTCAACAAAACATGCATGGACATACAAAGTTTACCAACAGAGGCCGCCATCATGGGGCTTATCAACGGCTTACGGGAGGGACCTTTCAGCCAATCCATATCAAAAAAGTATCCTACCTCCTTAGACGAAGTACAGGAGCGAGCAGAAAAATACATCAACATGGAAGAAAATGCCTGGCTGGGAGAAACCTCAAAATCTGGAACCTCCTACCGAGACAAAGACAAGGACTCCAAAAGGAAAGAAGATCGACAGGGTGAGAAAATCAAAAAGTACCACAACTACACTCCTCTCAAAGTATCCCTGGTCGACATATACAAAGAAGTTTGCCATACTGAGAAAATCCCCCCTTTACGACCACTCAAAGGCAAAAGGGGAGGAGGAAATCGGAAGGAGTATTGCGACTACCATCAAATTCAGGGACACTCTACCAACGAATGTTTCGATTTGAAAAACATCATAGAAAAATTGGTAAGAGAAGGAAAATTAGTTTCGATTTCTGGCCACCCGGGATGATGACCAAAGAAAAAGACGGAGAGACGAAGATGATGGACGAACTGAACGGTCATCTCGGACACCAGAAAGACACGTCCACATGATACATGGCGGATTCGCAGGAGGTGGGATCTCCAAATCATCCCAAAAGAGACACCTTAAAGAAGTATACCATGTTGAGAGAAAAGGGGAAGCACCCGACATCCCGGCGATAACATTCACTAAAGAAGACGCATCAGGCATCATCCCGGGACACGACGACCCCATGGTCATCACAATTATACTGGCAAATGCCAATCTACACCGCACACTAGTAGACCAAGGGAGTTCTGCCGACATCTTATTCAAAACAGCCTTCGACAAACTCGGCTTAGACGAAAGGGAACTAAGAGCATACTCGAACAATCTGTTTGGACTAGGAGACACTCCGATACAACCGTTGGGATACGTATCGCTACACACTACTTTTGGAAAGGGGAACCAATCTAGGACCCTCAAAATAGACTACAATGCTCTCATAGGACGGACAACACTCAATCAACTTGGCGCAATAGTCTCAACTCCACATCTATGCATGAAATTCCCAACTACAGAGGAGATAGCCACGGTAAAGGCAGATCAGAAGATGGCACGTCGCTGTTATAACGAGAGCTTAAACCTCAAAGGCAGAGGAGAAGAGTTTCATACAATTGAGCTTGGCGGAGCTCAGCATCGAGAAGAACTCCGTCCGCACCCAGAAGGTGAGGTAGAGAAGGTCCAGATTGGAGACACTGCAGATAAAATGACTAATATCGGTACGGTCCTAAGAGGAGAATCAAAGGATTCACTGATACAATTCCTGCGAGATAATGTCGACCTCTTCGCATGGAAAGCCGTAGACATGCCAGGCATAGATCCCGAGTTAATATGCCACAAGTTAGCAGTCTATCCAGGATCTCGGCCGGTGCAACAGAAACGAAGAAAACTCGGACCAAAACGATCCCGAGCTGTGGAAGAACAAGTACAGGCGTTATTGGAGGCAGGATTCATAAGAGAAGTCAAGTATCCACTATGGCTAGCCAACGTCGTTTTGGTGAAAAAGTCAAACGGGAAGTGGCGCATGTGTACCGATTACACTGATCTCAACAAAGCTGGCCCAAAAGATCCATATCCACTTCCAAGTATTGACGCTCTGGCAGATGCTTCCTTTGGATATAGATACCTCTCGTTTATGGACGCCTATTCGGGATACAACCAAATCCCCATGTATCCACCAGATCAAGAAAAAACGTCGTTCTTAACACCAAAGGCGAACTACTGCTACATCGTGATGCCTTTCGGCCTCAAGAACGCAGGAGCTACTTATCAAAGGCTAATGAATAAAGTCTTCTCAGATCACATCAGGAAAATCATGGAAGTCTATGTGGACGACATCTTGATAAAAACACAGAACGAAAATACATTATTGTCCGACCTGTCCCAAGTATTCGACACTATAAGAAAGCATGACATGCGACTCAATCCCGCAAAATGCACCTTCGCAGTTGAAGCAGGCAAATTCTTGGGTTTCATGCTCACACAAAGGGGAATTGAAGCAAATCCAGACAAATGTCAAGCTATACTTAACATGAAGAGCCCAACCTGTGTCAAAGAGGTATAGCAACTCAACGGGAGATTGGCCGCCCTATCCCGATTTATCGCAGGAGCTGCGATAAGATCCCTCCCCTTCTATGCTACTTTAAGAAAGAGAAAACAGTTCGAATGGACGACAGAATGTGAAAAAGCTTTCCAAGACTTCAAGGAGTTCTTAGGACGGCCACCTATCCTATCTCGATCACAAGAAGGAGAACCACTTATATTATATCTCGCAGTAGGAAGTCGGGCGATAGCCTCAGCACTAGTCAGAGAAGGCGAAAATGGGCAACAACCCGTCTACTTCATTAGCAAAGCACTACAGGGATCCGAGCTGAACTACCAGAAAATAGAAAAATTTGCCTATACTCTCATCCTAACATCTCGACGACTCCACCCATACTTTCAGTCTCATACCATTAAGGTTAGAACTAACCAGCCCATAAAAGGAATACTGCAAAAAACAGATCTAGCAGGGTGAATTCTACAATGGGCAGTCGAGTTATCAGAGTTCGACCTCCAATATGAAGCTCGGACGGCCATCAAATCACAGTATCTGGCCGACTTCATCGCAGAATTCACAGATACCACGGAAACTCCCGAAGAATGGAATCTCTACGTGGACGGTTCCTCAAATAAAACTGGAAGCGGCGTAGGCGTGATAATAGAAAGCAACCAAGGAACCCAAGTTGAGCTTTCCCTCAAGTTCGGGTTCCCGGCCTCCAATAACCAAGCGGAATTTGAAGCACTATTAGTTAGTTTGAAGCTGGCTAAAGAGGTCGGAGCCCAAAAACTAAACATTTACAGCGATTCACAAGTGATCACATCACAAATAATAGGGAGCTACCAAGCCAAAGACCCCACCATGAAAAAATATTTAGACAAAACCAAGGAATTACTCGGACAAGTCGGGGGATATAAGATTTGCCACATACCCCGCGAACGAAATGCCCGAGCTGATGCACTCTCAAAACTAGCCAGCACCAAACCAGGGGGCAACAATAGAAGCCTCATCCAGGAAATGTTGCAAAGCCCGACAATCTCGGAAGAAGAACAAGTCCTGGCCATAACAAGTCAGGACCAAGGATGGATGACCCCCATAGTCAACTACCTCAAAGAAGGAACACTCTCCGCAGAAGAAAAGGAGGCAAAAAAGTTAAAAAGGGAGGCACAGTACTACACCATCATAAATAACATCTTGTACAAGAGAGGAATCTCAATACCCTTACTAAAATGCGTGCCGACTTCCAACACTAAGGAAGTGCTAGAAGAAATACATAGCGGCATTTGTGGCAATCATCTCGGAGCGCGAGCTCTCGCCAAAAAAGTACTCCGGGCAGGATTTTATTGGCCAACTCTACGGAAAGAAGCCACAGAATTTGTAAAGACATGTCCACCATGTCAAAAACATGCCAATTTTCACATCGCCCCGCCAGAAGAGCTCATCAGCGTGACTTCACCTTGGCCATTTGCAAAATGGGGACTCGATCTTCTCGGCCCCTTCCCACAGGGATCAGGACAAGTTAAATTCCTCATAGTAGGGGTAGATTACTTTACAAAGTGGATCGAGGCAGAGCCCCTGGCCAATGCCACCACTCAAAGAAGCCGGAAATTCTTATATAGAAACATTGTCACAAGGTTCGGGGTTCCATATTCAATAACCACAGACAATGGCACTCAATTCACAGATGCAGGCTTCAGAAAACTAGTAGCCGACTTGAATATAAAGCACCAGTACACCTCCGTCGAACATCCACAAGCCAATGGGCAGGCCGAAGCTGCTAACAAAGTCATATTGGCCGGATTAAAACGAAGATTACAAGATGCAAAGGGAGCCTGGGCAGAAGAGCTTCCACAGGTCCTGTGGGCATATCGAACAACGCCACATTCCACCACGAAAGAATCCCCCTTCCGATTAGCATACGGAGTAGAGGCGATGATTCCAGTAGAGATTGAGGAAGGGTCGCCCAGAGTAGTTCACTACAATGAGGGAGCAAACTACCAACTTTAGAGAGAAGAGCTCGACTTGTTACCCGAAATCCAAGAAAGAGCTCGGATCAGGGAAGAAGCTCTAAAACGCCGAATGGCTTCCAGATATAATCAAAAGGTAGTACCGAGAAGTTTTGCAGAAAATGATCTCATCCTAATCCGAAATGATATCGAAACAACTCGACCAAGAGAGGGAAAGCTGGCAGCAAACTGGAAAGGACCCTACCGAGTTGTAGAAGTACTTGGAAAGGGCTACTACAGACTGTCTGAACTCGATGATGAGAACTTCCCAGGTCATGGCACGCCTGCAACCTCAGAAGGTACTACAGTTAGAAAAGATAAAAGATCTCATCATTGGATGCACTCTTTTTCCTGAAAAGGTTTTTTTAATGAGGCACCAAGTTGAGACTCAGACAAATCCCATATGTATATATTTGCATTTTCCTTTTAAATAAAATATATTTTAGATATTCTACAAAGATTTCAAGACGCATTAATCTGAAGCATTCATCGTCCGATTATAAAGCAACAGATCGGCAAAAAGTGAAAAACAATTTCAGTGCACGATCATGATAAAGACAACTGTCCGATAAAGGTGAAAACACGATTCACCCAAAGGACGATCTAGAGACGACAACCACTTTCTACAAATCGGCAAAGATGAACACAGAATAATGTAAGAAGTTATCGAAAGTGATCTAAAAAAGAACCTGACGAGGTCTTACAGATTGCTAAAATAATAACTTGAAGACTGGCCGACGTTGAGAAGTCGGACCAAGTCAACCCGAGTTATAAGTAAACCCTAGAAAGAGGTCTGGCCAACCCTATTAAAGAGGATTGCTTTAACTCATAAGGGCTCGACATGACAAAGTCAGCCCAAACTAAAAGTTATCAAAGTAGTCCCTGAAAGAGATTTGACAAAGATCCAAGAAAGAGGACTACAAATAACTTAAAGGAGACCGATATAACCAAGTCGGACTCCTACCACTACTAAAAGTTATCAAAGTAGTCCCTGAAAGAGATCTGACAAAGATCCAAGAAAGAGGACTACAAATAACTTAAAGAAGACCGATATAACCAAGTCGGACTCCTACTACTAAAAGTTATCAAAGTAGTTCCTGAAAGAGATCTGACAAAGATCCAAGAAAGAGGACTACAAATAACTTAAAAGAGACCGATGTAACCAAGTCGGACTCCTACTACAAACAAGTTATCAAAATAGTTCCTAAAAGAGATCTGACAAAGATCCAGGAAAGGGATTACAAATATAACTTGGAAATGGACTGCGAAAACAACTCGGAGACCAACTTGAAGGAATTGGTTACGAATCGTCAGAAATAAAACAAGGCGAGAACAAACCAAAAAATTCCTAGTTAGACCTACCTAGCCACAACCACAAAGGATTCAAAATGCAAAATACAAAAGCAATCCAAAAGAGGTTAAGTTGTAAGGTTTCAACATTCAAAGAAAAAGAAATACCAAGTCAAGCACAAAGACAAAGTTATCATCCACAAAATTAAAAAAAAAGCCTCGGAGGCAACCAAAACCTACCGCAAAAGTAGAAGCATGCTACCATTTGTTTTTATAAAAAACAAAAGTTGCTAGGCAAGCAACAAGAAAGTGTTAGCAAAACATAAAGAGTTTAAAAAAGCCCACAAGCCGGGCCAACTACATATCCAGAATAAAGATTAAAACTAAGGGTCAGAAGATTTTTTAGCAGCATCAGGCTGAGGAGACGGAGGCCGAGTCTGGAGAGGAACGGCATCTACAGTACCGTCATCCCGATCCAAGATCTGGCAGTCGGGGTCAGAAGCGGGAGGACCAACCACGACAGGGATAGCAGAAGTCGACACCTTGGTAGAGGCTACAGGGGGAGGATCGACATCATCCTCATCCTCGTCATCAGGGACAACCTTGCCATCCCTGACAACGTTCTCCAAGCTAAAGAGGGTCAGGTCGGCCTCGGGAGCAATAACTCGAACTTGTTCCCTCAGGTTCTCATAGGCAGCAGTAACACTGCCAACAAGATGACCTTGGAGTTCGGAATAATTAGCCCGGGCATTCTCCAACTCTTCTCTCAGACGCAACACCTCCCGGTAAGACGTCAAATAACTGTCCTTATGCCGCATAGCCGTGTCATCGGCCAGTTTCAGAGAGCCAGCCAAGGAAGTAGAAATAGCCTTTTCATTTTCCAAATCTTTCTCCAACCTGGCCACCCTTACTTCAAGCCCCCCCTTTAAATCCTTCATCCGATCAAACTCCTGTTTGGCCTCCTCCATAAAAGCTTTAGTGGCATGGAGAGGAAGACTTTGAGCAGTCCGATATAGGGCCGCCCCCATGTGTGCCAACTTGATACCACTCCGGGTGATATAATCAAAATGATGAAGAATCGACACGTCATCCATCGGAAGAACACCATAAGGGCCGATTTGTTGATCTACAAACTCAACTGCATCGAAGTCAGGAGCATCAAGGTTGAAAGGTTCAGTTGTTCTTTGCTTCTTACTAGGAGGGGGACCGGAAGCAGCAACGGAAGATTGAGGAGGATCGACCTGACGGACCCGAGGAGTAGGAATTGCTCTCCTCGGCCCGGGAGAACTCGGTATAGGAGGTTTAACCAGAGGTTGAGAAGACCCCTCTCCGGCCGCTTTGGCCGAGAGGTTTAGTGCTGCGGTCGCCTTCTTCGCCTTCTTATAGGCTCTCATAGAATCATTATTCTTCGACATCTCTGAAAAACACAAAAAACAAAGACAAGTTACAACATAGAAAAAACAAAGCCCGAGAGCAAGCATAAAAACAAATCAAGCAGTACCCAAAGCAGCTCGAACCAAAGATGGATCACTCAAAAATCTCTTCGTGTCCAGGTGGGGTGGCTTCCCCCACAAATCTTCAAGAACGACCACAAAGGCCCACTCAACCTCACTAAGCATTTCCCATGTGTAACGTGGCACTCTTACATTCTTTTGCCACTCAAGAGGAAAAGCAGGTTCATCATTTTCATCAAGAAAAAAGGGGCGAACCCCCTCAATGGCACGGACTCGGAAGAAATAGTTCTTAAAATCTTTAAACGACTCATCATACATGGCAAAAACTTTATGCCCCTGGGCCGACCTGAAAGAAACCCAGGAAGCTTTCTTTTTGGAGGAACCCCCAGGTTTGGCCGAGACAAAAAGATAAAGGAAAAGAGTTTCAGAAGGTGTTATATCCAACTCCTGACAAAGAAGCTGAAATATTTTGATAAAACCCCAGGAGTTTGGATGTAGCTGGGATGGGGCAATATTGCAGGACCACAACAAATCAGTTTCAAAGGCAGTAAAAGGGAAAGTAACGTTCAATTGGCTGAAAAAGTATTCGTAAGCATAGAAAGAGGGACGCTCCCCCTCGACGGAAGTCGGAAAACAAACTCTCTCATCAGAATCAGGAGCAACAAGCTCATAATCACCCTCGCAGGAACTGTTAGTACAAATCCTATGGCGCTTCCTCAGCTCTGTGCAAAATTCAGCATCCACAATAGAAACACACAACAAAACAAGGGATTCCAGCCAATCGGACATCCCCTCGGGAACTCTGGAAGACATCTCTACAATGTTATTGCGAGAAGACATGAGGCCAACTAAATCCTACAAGTAAAAAAAAAAGAAGAGGGGATTACTAAAAACATCTCGGACAAGGGAGAAAATAACTCAATACGATGCAGGAGATCACTTAGAAAAGGAAAACCCCAAGACTCAAACCAAAATCTTGGGGCATCCTTTGGAGGCAATAATCAGGCAAAGTTTCCAGGAAAAATCTACAGCTCACACCCCGGCGTCTCTCAGAAAGAAAACAAAGAAAGCAAAAATGCAAAAAGGATCACCTTCATACAGTTTATCAGAAGAAAGCACTATTTCTACAGTTTAGTAAAAATAACCAAGCGGAAAGGTGCAAACTTTTTTCGAAGTCAAGCAAAAAGCAAGCCCCAACACCGAGCATACCAAACAAGAAATCATCAAAGACACCAGCCTTTTTTCCAGAATTAAACGCATTATCATCAAAAGCACAAACGAGAAATAACATGCAGAAAGCCCTAAGGCACATTAAAGCAATAGGAAAGGCGAAAAAGATTCAGAGCACGCATAACGACTATAACCAGGCATAGTAGAAGCAGAAAGATCCAAACTTCCCTCAAAGCAAAATCACAACTTAATCACAAAAAAGCCAAAAGTAGCGAAAAAGAAAGAAAATGCGAATGGAACTCACCTGGAGAAGAGAAAAGCTTCAACAAAGGAGATGTAAGTTGTCCCGAGAATCGCCAAGCGACGCCGCCACGAAGGAAAAGAAGAAACGAAGGCGAAAAAACAGAGAAAAGAGAAAAACGGAGGAAAATGGTAAAGAAGTTACGAAAGAGCAAAGAAGAGAAACAGTCTCTGAGCTTTCAAAAATCAAAATAAAGAGCCAAAGGAAAAACGGAGCAATTAATACTAATTAATTAGGGTATTAAACCCTCGCACGTTCCCCAGGACAAAGCGCTAATACAAAAGGCCGCGCTTTTAGAAGGAAAACGTTCTACATTCAAAAAAGCTTCTGCAAAGGAATCGACAAAATGCTTGAGTTCGGCTTCACTAAAGAAGGACCGAAGTAGAGAACTCGACCTCAAAAGGAAGACCGAGCTCAACCAGGGGCACTGTTCATACCCGGGGTCGAGCTGACCGAACTGGGATGTTCAGTAGCGAAGCGACCGACCTGTTCAGGTCAAGCGGACCGACTTCTTTACGAAGAACTCGGCCAAATCGATAGCAAAAGCCCAATAAAAGGGCCCAAATAGAGGAACACGACCCAGAATCCAAAAGGCAATCCCAGCCTATAGAGATAAAGACGGTTCCTTTGAAGATAAGCTGACTTCATTCAAGATAAGATAAGATAAGATAAGATAACTAACTTATCTTATCAGAAAGGTCAGCCCACGCTGCTATAAATGCACTGGAGCGTCCAGGTATAACTCATACTCTGATTCTACATAAAAACCTGCTTAATACCCGTGCTAACTTAAGCATTGGAGTCTCTTGCAGGTACCCCCACCCTCCGGTGGCCAAGGATCAGCAGTACTGCAAGTCCAACGAGTCGGACCCAACAGCTCCGGCCGTCATCAGCCAGCCGGGCACATCATCTCCGACCAGTACAGAAGATCTCATCCGAGATCGGCCTCCAGTTTCAGGTAACCCTCGGAACAGTTTCCAAATAGGTGGAAGCAATTCCTACCCGCACTGATGATACTAACACTGTTGTTTCCTTTGTGAGAAACCGCATTATTTGTCGCTTTGGATCACCACGAGCAATCGTGAGTGATCAAGGCACCCATTTTTGTAACAGGAGACTATCAGGATTAATGAAAAAGCATGGGATAATTCATAAGGTTGCAACAGCCTACCATCCTCAGACTAATGGGCAAGCCGAGGTGTCAAACAGAGAGATAAAGCGTATCTTGTAGAAGATAGTCAAACCTCATAGAAGAGATTGGAACACCAGGCTACAAGATACACTCTGGGCATACAGAACCGCATACAAAACACCCATTGGGATGAGTCCTTTCTGCTTAGTTTATGGAAAAGCTTGTCATCTCCCTGTTGAAATAGAGCACAAAGCCTTTTGGGCAGTAAAGGAGTGCAACATGGGAATTGAGAAAGCCGAAGCTGAAAGAAAGTTGCAACTGCAAGAACTAGAAAGCCTTCGCCTAGAAGCTTATGAGAACTCAAGGATTTACAAGGAGAAGATGAAGGCTGTACATGATCAGCACATCAAGAGAAAAGAGTTCCAACCTGGGGACTTAGTCCTCCTTTACAAATCTCGACTGAGGCTCATGCCAGGCAAGTTGAGATCAAGATGGGAAGGTCCATACAGAGTAGAGAAGGCCAAACCATACGGAGTTTATCACCTAAGCCATCCTTCAAGCTCTGAACTTATCAAAGTTAATGGACATCGTTTAAAGCTGTACCATGGCGAGAAGCTGAAGAAAAATAAGGAGCTCGAGATCTTTCTCTTGGAAGATCCCCACATGGCCGAAGCCTGAGCTAGTGGAGCGTCCAACTTACAGACGTTAAAGCAAAGTGCTAGGTGGGAGACAACCCACCATGGTATGATCGTTCTTTTCTTTATTCTTAGTTTTCCCTATTCAATAACTCTTCTTTTTATTAGTACATTTTGCGCATCTGCATTTACATACTTCTATTTTAAAAAAAAAAATAAAAAATAATAAAATATTTTTCACGCGACGCGACCGCATCATTGACGCGTCCGCGCCGCAGGTGATGGGAGAAAATAATAAAACGAACAGAGAGTCACGCAAGAGCATGGCTGGAGGCATGCCAGTGGCACAAATCGCCCCATGCGACCGCGTCGCTGACGCGTCCGCGTCAAATGGGAATATTGGCCTCCCACGCGACTGCGTCACTCACGCGGCCGCGTGCCCTGGAATTCGACGTGAAAAGGGTGCACGACCGAAAGTTGTGCCAGAGTAGTGCTGGATTGGCGCTGAATGCATAATTCTTCCCACGCGGCCGTGTGACCGACGCGATCGCGTCATATCCTTCTAATGGCCACTCACGCGATCGCATGCCCCACGCAATCGCGTCACCCAAAAATTTGGCAAAATAAGATTTTGAACAGAGAGTTGTGCGAGTGTAAGGCTGCCCTCGCGCCAGTAGCATAAAACGGATCACGCGACCGCGTCAATCAGTATAAGCGCAAGTCGCGCGACTGCGTGCCCCACGCGACCGCGTCGCTTGCGCCGCACAACTTCCCTAATTTTCCAATTATCTTATCTTTTTCTCCCCAAATCCTATTTTCTCGTTTCCCTCCTTACTTCTCCCTTCTTCCTTCTTTCTCCCTTTCTACTCTCTCTCTCTCATCCCTATTCACAAGGTTTTTTTCTTTTCTTCTTCCCCCCTCTTTACTTTTCCATTATTCTCCTTATTTTTTTTATGTTATCTTCTTTTCTTTTCTTTTTACTTCCATTATCCATATTTTCTTTTTCTTTCTTTTTCCTTTTTACTTGGTGTTGGAAATTTATTTGAGTCATTGTTTCTCATTATATACTTGTGGATTGTTGTAAATTTGTTTGGCAATTACATATTGCTTTTAAAAGGGTTGCTTGCATGTTTAATTTAGTACTTTCTATACCCAATTTACCATGGATACTATGTGTTTGTGAAAAAGCCCATATGACATTATGCACTTTCCTACGTTATTCTACTCTAACATTCAATGCTTGCTTTTCACAAATTCCCTTTACTATTGTATTAATTGAATTTAATTGTCAATACAAATGTGATGGCTAGTTTGTTACGAGTGATAACAAATTTGACTAATTAAATGCTTGATCTATGCTACTCATGCCTTTTCCTGCATGCCAATAAACCCCTTGCATTTAATTGTCCTCAACTGCACTTGCTATTTTTCCATTGGTGAACTTTTCACATGTAGTCATAACCATGTGTTAATGACATACTCTTTTCCGTGCATTGATTATCACTCATACAATCCTCTTCCTTGCTCTATCTCTTTAAATTTAATTTACTCTCTCTTCTCTTTTTCAGGATGGCCACCAAGAAAGGCAAAGAGAAAGCTACTCCCAAATCAACAGCGAGGAGAGGAACAAAGAGAGCACTAGTGGCAGAGCCCTCTTCAACTGCGGTTAAACCCTCAACAAATAGAACTAAGAGGATTATAAAGGTTGATAATAAAGAAAAAGCCTTCCCAGCAAAGGACACTGCACGATTTTCCAATCGCTACTGTGAGCAGATGTTCCCCACCCTGGCAGAAAGGAGTTACAACAATGAATACCTTCTTCTCCTCCCAAACCATATTGCTACCTTTGTTGAGCCGCAAATTGCACAAAGACAATGGGGTTTC
This sequence comes from Arachis hypogaea, assembly GCF_003086295.3. Lineage (NCBI taxonomy): Eukaryota > Viridiplantae > Streptophyta > Magnoliopsida > Fabales > Fabaceae > Arachis > Arachis hypogaea. The sequence goes on along the minus strand of NC_092049.1, from coordinate 78,878,678 downwards.
CTACAGAGACAGCCGAGGCAGGTCAATCTTTCTTGGGTAGTCGAGTTCTACTCCAACTTCCACCTGCCAACCCTGCAGTCTGTCTTTGTCCGTCAGAAGCAAGTCCCCATTACAGAAGAGGCCATTCAAAGAGCTCTAGGTCTTCCCCCTGTTCCAGAAGGATTGGACGCCTTTCAAGAAGCCGCACTCAAGCGCCAGATGTACCAATTTAACTAGGACGCCGTTCTCAGAGTTATCACACTACCTGGCAGTCGTTGGATCTACGGATACCATCGTACCCGCCCTAAGGGAATATCGGCTTCAGCACTTACCTTGGAGGCTCGCGTATGGGCACAGATCATGTCCCATTACGTCTTTCCGAGCACTCACGAGTCCTCCTTCACTGCGGACATGGCCGTTCTATTATGGTGCATCCTTATAGACCAACCTCTGAACCTACCAAGACACATCCGGAATGCCATGGGACACGTACAAATTGCGGGCGACTTACCTTTTCCCGCCTTGGTCTCAGATCTTGTCTCAGCAACCGGAGTCTCCTACAGAGCTGGGGACACCAAAGCCATGCTTCCACGGGATGATCAGTATGTCCCTAATGGGAAATACATCAGACCTCTACCAGCCGCCACAAGCCATCCTACTGAACCGGTTGAAAATATTCCTTCTTCAACACCACAAGCACCTACAACAGACCAACTGCTCTATCAGATACTCGAAAGGTTGGATCGGCAGGAACACAAAGCTAAGATGAGAGAGCACTATAACAAGCGCGATTCACATACCTCAAGGAGCTGATTATGGGAAAATTCAAGGATTCAGACACCCCGGACTCCACTTTCTTTACCAGCACAGGAAGACATGATGGTTCTGCCTGTGGAGATACTGCTACCAGCCCCCTTTGTTCTTGACAGATGGCACCGAGGACCGTGCAAAGCCATAGGTGTGGGGAGGTCGGTTAGTACTTTACTTCCGGAGGTAATTTCTCTTCCCTAAACACCAATAAATTAGGATATTTAGTTAGTTTTTCTTTTGTAGAATAGGATAAATTGCATAGTAATAGATTAGTTGCATGCATGTTCTACTTGATTGAAAAGACAATAAGTTTCTTCTAAGACTCTATTTTTGGAACAAAATTTCACTAATTTTAATTAAAACTTTTATGTTAAATTTGCTTGAAATTGTATTTGGAACATGATTTTTGAGCTAAAGAACACACAACCTGTGAGATTCGAGCCTTTATGCATGGTTACATTATTTAACCATAATTATTTTATTCTTGTGTGTTTACTTCTCTATGATTGTGATCTATATTTTGTTCCATCCTATATGTCCAATGTTTATTATATTTATATGTTTGCATATGATTGAGGCCATTAATTGTTTAGCTCACTTATCCAAATTAAGCCTACCCTTTCAATTACCTTTGTTAGCCACTTTGAGCCTTAAATCCCATTTGTTCTATATTTTACCACATTACTAGCCTTAAGCAGAAAAACAATTATATATCGTAAATTGAATCTTTGGTTAGCTTAAGATAGAATTGTGTGTACTAATTAAGTATGAGAAATTGTGGGAACAAAAGATAATAAGGGAATGTGTCATGATAATATAATGGGAATTTGGACACCTACTCATGTGAAACTATAAGAATAGAAAATCTATGTGCATTGATAAGCTATGTTTATTTTTATGTTTATGTTAAAAAAAAAAAACCAAAAATATTCAATAAATAAATAAGGGGACAAAATTACCCCAATGTTAGGTTAAGAATTCAAAGATCAATGCATGTATGATAAAATTAAGATAAAAAGCTGATACATGAGTGTGGAATGTGAAAGGAAAATTCTGGGTAGCTAGGTATGAATTCTAAAGTTATATAGAATATACATATGTTATGTTAAAGCTTGGGTTAATTAAAGATTCAGTTTATAAGCTTACTTAGCCATATATGTATCCTTACCATTACCTTGGCCCCATTACAACCTTGAAAAGACCTCATGATGTTTGCATTGGTATATTAAATGTTGTTGATTGATTAGGAGAAGAACAAAAATTAGAGAGCATGATTAGAGAAGGATAGAGTGATTGCCCTATACACCAGAGAGATTAGAGCGTACATACATCATCAGTGAGGGTTCAATGCTTAAAATTCTATGTTCCCTGCTTTCATGAGCTACCTTCTTGCATTTTTATCTGTTCTTACTGTATGAGAATTGAATTAGTGGAATCTGATTTGTAATGGTTTTGAAGAGCTTATTTACTATTGATCAAGTGGACAAGAATCATATAGTTGCATTCACATATATAGGTTGCATTGCATTGCATGAGTTTTACATGTTCCTACTCATGTATTTTATCTCCTTCAACTAAGCATGAGGACATGCTAATGTTTAAGTGTGGGGAGGTTGATAAACCACTATTTTATGGTTTATAATGTGCTTAATTGTGTGGTTTTATCATGATCTTTACCCACTTATTCATATGATTAGCATGCATTTATATTTCCTTCCTAAAATTATTACAGGATTGAAGACTTGCTTCCTAAGAGACTTTTAATTATGTATTTTAATTCTCCTTTATTCCATTCAATGTTGTGATCTGTGTGTTAAATGTTTCAGGCTTTATAGGGCATGAATGAGTTGGAGATTAGAAAGGAAGCTTGCAAAAATGGAAGGAACACAAGAAATTAAGGAGATGACCAGCGAGAAGTGACGCAGCCGCATGGCTCACACGACCGCGCGGATTGCAATAGCATAAATGACGCGGAGGCGTGGACGACGCGCCCGCGTGGCAAAGCAAAACGCCGAATGATGCGTCCGCATGAATGACTCGATCGCGTGACGTGCGCAATCTGCATAATCTCCAGAATTCGCTGAGGGCAATTTTGGGCCCTGTTTTGACCCAGTTTTCGGCCCAAAAAAGCAGACTAGAGCCAGAGAACATGCAGAAACCAGAACAACATTCATTCCACACAATTTTTAGCTTTTAGATCTAGTTTTACTCTTCCTCTAGGTTTTCTCTCTACACATTCATAGTTCTTAGGATTTTATTTCTATTGCTCTTTGCATTGGGATATTGAGAAGAGTTATTACCTCATCAAGACTTCGTCATTCTAGTTCATTTTCTTTACTTGGCTTTACTCTTCCATGTCCTTTAATTTACTCAATTTTACTATTGGATTATTTTAGAATTTATTAATACAAGAATTACTTTTATTTTTAATTGATTCCTTTGAGTTTTGTTTATCATGTCTTTCTTTAATTCCCTTTCCTATGTTATGAGTTCTACATTCACAATGAGCGAGTAGTTCCCTAACTTGATGTGGAGTTGATTGAAAGGAACTCTTGAGTTAGGATGCTTAAAAGAAAAATTGTAATTGGGTTTATTGTTGGAATGCTCTCTAGTCACTGACACTAATCCTTTTCAATTGAGTAGATTAGAACTTGTGAATAGAAACAGCATTCCAACTTGTTTGACTTTCCTTTACCTAGTAAGGGATAACTAAACAAAACAACCTTCAATTATCAATTAATCTTGAGAGTATTTCAACAAGAATAGGGCTTCCAACTAATCTACTCCCAGTCAAGGCTTTTATCACTACAAGAAAATACGTCTATTGCCACGCTTTTAAAGCGTGGCGAAAAGTTGAAAAAAGCGTGGCGATAGCTTTTCGCCACGCTTTTTGAGCTACCGCCACACTTTTGAAAGGGTGGCGTATGAAGGGGTGGCGGTTGATCTATCGCCACGCTTTTGGTGACCTATCGCCACGCTTTTTCTTTTGCCACGCTTTTTACAACTAGCCACCCGTTAAAGCGTGGCCGTATGTGGGAGATAGGGCCACGCTTTTAAAGCGTGGCCATATGGGAGATACAGCCACGCTTTTGAAGCGTGGCGATAGGTAGAGATACGGCCACGCTTTTGAAGCGTAGCAATAGCAAGAGATATGGCCACGCTTTTAAAACGTGGCGATAGGGAGAGATACGGCCACGCTTTTAAAGCGTGGCCATAGCAAGATATACAGCCACGCTTTAAAAGCGTGGCAAAAACCTTGTTAAATTAAAAAAAAATTATTTTCCTTACTTGATCTTCATTGCTACACTATAAATTTTCAATCCTTTTTTATTACCAAACCTACAAATATATTATGCAATTTTTATTACAAGACAAATCAAACAATAGTTAGTGACATATATAATTTACTATAATTGTTTTATACATTAAAAAACTAATACTCAAATACAAAATAAATCTTGAGTTCAAAATCCAAAACTAAAAACTGAAGAAAAATACAGAAATAATACAAGTTAAAACTGCTCATAATATATCAAATTACACTAATAGAGATGATCATCAACTTAAATACTTAGTAAAAGATCATAATCAACCTAAAACTGCTCCACTTTGTGTATTAAGCATTCAAGTTATCCATTCCAATATTAGCCTGCAGCAAAATATCAAGAACAAATTGAACCAACAAAAACGATATATATAAAAATATTATAAGAAATAATCTAATTTATGCATGTATTAACAATTCTAAATTAAACCAGGTTCACATTCTACTATAAAAATTCATCAGCATTATGCTAATAGGAATAAAACAAAATGTATTGAAGCAAGTTCAGCTACTTGAGGTCTAAAATTTCACAACTTCCTTTAGCTAAAAACAAAGCAGAAAATATATTGAAGACTTTGAAAATAGAATTGCTGCATTTATAATCTAAAGACTCAAACCCATAAAAGAATTGCTTCATTTATAATCTAAAGAGAGGAAATTACAATATTGGACCTATTTGATATTCGACCTATTTGAATTCTTTTGGAATGTATCTTCTAGCTTTCTTTGCCTTCACAAGATGGAGTTAATACAAGGCACTGATAAACAAAGAAACAGAACAGTTAATGAAAGAAACAATTCCCATTTCCCACAAATTAAAGTTGAACATACATAACAACACTTAGAGAAAGATTCATTGTTACAATTTTGCAGACTTAATGAATTACCTTCCTCTAAATACCCATGGATGAGATATGACAAGTGTTTGTCCTTGTCAACTAGGAACTGTGACAACAAGAGAAAAAGGCTTCAAAAGATTACACCAACACCATACTTTCAATTTCATGGTAATAAACTTAAAGGCCTACAAGCTACAATGCCACTGAAATTATTTGTAGTAGTATTGTTGAATACCATGTTAAAAACCAAACGCTACCAATCTAAACTTCTCAACCTACCCATTTCCCACCAAAATTATTCTGAAATAATAATCAAAATAATTCACCATACACTCTAATTTCCAACAGAAAATGTTTAAAGATAATGCTTAATGGTGGGTGCTTCAGCGTGAACTTACGAGCTACATTTCTTCAATCTGTAATCAAAATAATTCTTCATTATGTCATTCATATTAGGGGTGCGAGAAAGTTTACAAGCTGCAAAAAAAGAAAACCAATAAGAATAAAATACTGGTCCAATAATTTCAAAATGACAAAAAGGTTTCTACTGTTTGAAGAAAAATTGTATTGAGTAACAATTATATCAACTTCCTTGTAAAGGAATTAAATTCATGTTGGTTATATAAAACCGATAAGAATAAAACTAATGTATATAAAATAATAGCACTACCTTGCCCAGATGGGTGATAAATTCACATGGGAGCAAATTAAATTCATGTTGGTTATATAAAATTCCTAATTATTGTTATAAAAGAAGAGTTCAATTAAGAAGCTATTTTTTAGCCAATTTCAGCTAATATGCTTACTTTTTCAATGTACAATAAAAAGGGCATTAATGTCTTTTTGTTTATAATTATGTATTAGTGTCATATCCTTCGTTCTAATAAGCACAACCTTAATATCTCTTTATCTTCTATTATGAAACATTGTACTCATCAAAGAGGCAAAGACAACAATATAAAGATGTGTTTGGTAAATGAAGAGCTTGAAGGAGAAGGGACGGGAAAAAAAAGAGTTAGTGAATAAAGTAGAATTGAAACCCAATCTTTTTTCACTCAAAAAGGCAAACTTGTAATCACAGCCTTAAAACAATTTAATGGTGGTTTTCCTTGTTTGTACAGTAAACTAAACTCAAAGCTGAGAAAGAAAAAACTCAAACCTGAATGACATGGTTTTTGAAACTGACATTCTCTTTCTCCTTGCGGGTTTTGTACTCAATGTAGAGAATGCTTATCAAATAAGCAGTCCAACTACAACAAAGAGGATAATCCCAGTTAGTTAGTTAGTTTCAACAATTATGAAATGAATTGAAACTGTTTTGTGTATATACCTGATTTGAGGCACAGTTGAACCAAGCATCATAAGCAGAACCACCATGCCAGAGAAGTCTTTTCAAAGAGGAATGTGAACCTGAACCACCACCTTCTTTTTCCAACTCTTCTCTCTCTTCTCTTTCAATTGTTTCATTCAGGCTTGACATCATGGTTTCTTCACCTCCTTGCTTCTGTCTTGACATTGTTTTTATGGTGATAAAGATCTGAAGAAGAAGAAGAAGAGATCACATTAAACAGTGTTAAAATCAAGACATGTACCAAACTCCATGATCAAAACACAAAAAGGAGATACGGAACCGTGTATGATAAACAGTAAAAGCTACCTAATCTTAGTCAATAATGTTGCTTTGTGATGAAAGGAAAGGTTTTTTCTTTTCTTTTTCTCCTCTCTTGCTGCTGATTGACAGAGAAAATCATAGGCTTTTTTCCCACTCTGATCCTACTGCCAAATAGAATGAAGGCCTTAAATCCTAAAAATTATAACATTAAATTAATTTTATAACAATAATTAGGCTTGATAAAAATACCCATGTTGGTCTTCAAATTAAATTAATTAACATACCTTCCTAAAACTACATGGGAGCAAAATGAATAACCATACCTTCTGTCTCAGTGAAGGGTCAGGTAATTCGAGTACTTTTGAACACTTCTTCCTAATTTGATTTCTCTTTTCAATATCAGCATTCCCTTCCTAATAAAAAACCATCGGACAAGGGGAATGGCAAAGAAGGAACCAGCATAAATCTGAAAATATTATCAATTCATCATTCAATCTATTGTGACAGCAAACCTAAACCAGTGCTAATAGACATTAAAATAACACCCTCATCCTCAAGAAAATATCTATTGGGAGTGAAAGAAGGACATAAAGAAGATGTCAAACGCTCAAACATCTTTTATCAATAATTTCACATTTTCAATGCTTCCAACGACACCAATTTGCAGAGTCCAGAACTAAGTCTATTTTTTTTTTCTTTTTGGGTCATGTTACCCTCAAATTTTAAGTCTCAGATAATATTTCTCTAAGCAACAGCATCAAATCATGGAATTAAATACTAAATTTACAGCAAGACATTACCATCAAATTCTCAAAATTAGCATCATCAAGAATTCTTCTATAAATTCAAAAAGAAAAAAAAATCATACCTGAAGAAGCGGAAAGATGTCTGCCACAAATTTAATGAAGCAAGGACGAAGGCGCAAAGCAGGGGCGAAGCCTACACGAACAAGCAAAGTTCAGAAGCATTACCAGAACCAGCGCCGAGAAGAAGAAGAGTGGCTGAGCAGGGGCTTATGACCTTCCTCACCAAAAGAGCATCAGCGCCGAGGAGAAGAAGATGAGCAGCGCCGAGAAGAAAGGAGCAGGGGAAGAGATATAGATCCAAGAAGTGGGTTCTGCAGCGCAAAAGTAAGCCACTTCCACTTCCACAGAACCACTCCTTGGATGTCACCACCTTCATCTCATCACACGCCCACCATGCCAGGATCGCCTTCTTTGACGCCACCACCGGCAACCACATCACCTTCCACCAACTCTGGCGAGCCGTCGACGCCGTCGTCCCCTCCCTCTACGACCTCGGCATCCGCAAGGACACCGTCGTCCTCCTCCTCTCCCCAAACAACATCTACTTCCCCGTCGTCTGCCTCGTCGTCATGTCCCTTGGCGCCATCATCACCACCACCAACCCTCTCAACACCGCCGCCGAAATCCGCAAGCAAATCAACGAATCGAAGCCTCGCATCGCCACCATCCCTCCCCTGGCCTCGAAAATCACAGCCACCTCCCCCTTGCTCCCGATCATCCTCATGGAGGCCGACACCAGCAGCAGCTTCCTTTCAGCCGTCACCACCCTCAGCCGTCAGTGCAGGGGTTGTGAGTGACGGAGGCATTGATGGGGGTGAGAGAGTCTCAAAGCGTGTTTAGGTGTTATTAGGCTGAAGGGGTTGTTAGGTTTGAGAGTCTCTCGCAGGTTAGGGTTATTAGTTTTTTTTTTGCAAAACAAAAAAAAAAGACCTTTTGGCCACGCTTTTAAAGCGTGCCAAAAGAGTACTAGGATATGGCCACGTTTTAAAAGCGTGGCCATAATGAAACCCTGTTGCCACGCTTTTGAAACGTCTCTCTTTTTCTCTAATAAATGGCCACCTTTTCAAAAGCGTGGCCGTTGACCCTTTTCGCCACGTTTATGAAGCGTGGCCAGAAAAAATGTGGCCAAATCTCTATTCAATCGCCACCCTCACAAAAGCGTGGCCATTGACCACTTTTGGCCACGCTTTTAAAGCGTGGCAAAAAAAAAAGCGTGGCCATAGGCCATTTTTCTTGTAGTGTATTTAAATTACTTAATTTTGCCAATTTAATTTCCTGTTTATTCAACTCAAACCCTTTTTTTTGAAAACATCTGATTAATAAAATAGCACACCTTTCTGCAACTCGTTGGGAGACGACCTGGGATTCATACTCCCAGTATTTTAATTTTAATTTTTGTGACAACCCTTCTAAATTGATAAGCGGATTTCTGGTTGGTTAAGAACTATACTTGCAATGCATATCTCATAACAATTCTTAATTCGCCAATTTCTGCCACGTCAGACGTGCAGAAGTTTGTTATGCCTCTGTCCTAATACTGCACCAATGGCATAGTCACTGGTATCACACATTAGTTCAAATGGTAATGTCCAGTCTGGTGCAGAAATCACTGGTGCTGTGACCAGCTTAGCTTTCAGAGTTTCAAACGCCTGCAGACACTCTGGGTCAAACACAAATGGTGTGTCAGCAGCTAGTAGATTGGTCAGAGGTTTTACTATTTTTGAAAAATCCTTTATAAACCCCCTATAGAATTCTGCATGCCCCAGAAAGCTTCTGATTGCCTTAACGTTGGCAGGGTGTGGTAATTTTTCAATTACTTCTACTTTAGCTTGATCCACCTCTATTCCCTTGTTTGAAATTTTATGCCCAAGGACAATTCCTTCAGTCACCATAAAGTAACATTTTTCCCAGTTTAAAACTAGGTTAGTCTCCTAGCATCTTTTTAGAACAAGTGCCAAATGGTCAAGACAGGAGTTGAATGAGTCTCCAAATATTAAAAAGTCATCCATGAAGACTTCCAAAAATTTCTCTACTATATCAGAGAAGATAGAAAGCATGCACCTCTGAAAAGTTGCAAGTGCATTGCATAGACCAAAGGGCATCCTTTTGTAGGCAAATACTCCAGAAGGACATGTGAACGCTATTTTCTCTTGGTCCTAAGGATCTACTGCAATTTGGTTGTAACTTGAATAGCCATCCAAAAAGCAGTAGTATTCATGACCTGCTAGTCTCTCTAGCATCTGGTCTATGAATGGTAAAAGAAAATGATCCTTTCTGGTGGCTGTATTGAGCCTTCTGTAGTCAATACACATACGCCACCCTGTAACTGTTCTTGTAGGAATCAGTTCATTCTTTTCATTATGAACCACTGTCATGCCTCCCTTCTTGGGGACAACGTGGATAGGGCTCACCCAGGGGCTATCAGAGATAGGATAAATAATCCCAGCCTCTAGTAACTTAGTGACCTCTTTCTGTACCACCTCCTTTATGGCTGGATTTAGCCGCCTCTGTGGTTGAACCACTGGCTTAACATCATCCTCCAATAAGATCTTGTGCATGCATCTTGCTGGGCTAATGCCCTTAAGATCACTTATGGACCACCCAAGAGCTATCTTGTGTGTCCTCAGCACCTGAATTAGTGCTTTCTCTTCCTGTGGATTTAAAGCAGAGCTTATGATCGCTGGAAAGGTGTCACCTTCTCCCAGAAATGCATATTTCAGGGATGGTGGTAGTGGTTTGAGCTCGGGTTTAGGAGGCTTATCCTCTTCCTGAGGAATTTTTAGAGGTTCTTTTATTTTCTCTGGTTCCTCCAGATCAGGCTGAACATCTTTAAAGATGTCCTCTAGCTATGATTCGAAACTCTCAGTCATATTGATCTCTTCCACCAAGGAGTCAATAATATCAACGCTCATGCAGTCATTTGATTTATCTGGATGCTGCATAGCTTTGACAACATTTAACTTGAACTCATCCTCATAGACTCTCAGGGTCACTTCCCCTTTTTGGACATCAATGAGAGTTCGTCCAGTTGTTAGGAAAGGTCTTCCTAGAATGAGAATTGCACTCTTGTGCTCCTCCATTTCCAGCACTACAAAGTCAGTGGGAAAGGCAAATGGCCCAACCTTGACAATCATGTCCTCAATTATGCTTGATGGATATTTAATGGAGCCATTAGCAAGTTGAAGACATATCCAGGTTAGTTTGACTTCTTCAGTCAAGACAAGATTTCTGATAGTGGATGCAGGTATTAGGTTGATACTTGCTCCAAGGTCACATAGAGCTGTCCTGGTACAACCACCCTCTAATGTGCATGGTATCATAAAGCTTCCTGGATCTTTAAGCTTCTCTGGTAAGCTTTTCAGAATGACTGCACTGCATTCTTCAGTGAGAAAAACTTTTTCAGTTTCTCTCCATTCCTTCTTATGACTTAAGATCTCTTTCATGAACTTAGCATAAGAGGGTATTTGCTCAAGTGCATCTGCAAACGGGATCTTTGTCTCAAAAGTCCTGAGATAGTCTGCAAAGCGGGCAAATTGTTTATCCTGTTCCGCTTGGCGGAGTTTCTGAGGATAAGGCATCTTGGCTTTATATTCTTCAACCTTAGTTGCTGCAGGTTTATTCCCTACAGAGGTGGTTGGAGAAGCCTTCTTAGAGGGGTTACTATCAGCACTTACAGGTGTCTGATCCTTCATTGGCATTTGAATGCCAGGATTGGGTGCTGGATGGGCGTTTAACGCTAGCTTCCCACCATTTTCTGGTGTTTGAACTCCAGAACTGGGCAGGGAATGGGCGTTTAATGCTAACTTTTCTCCCTTTTCTGTTGTTTGAATGCCAAAAGTGGGCATCCACTAGGCGTTTGACGCCAATCTTTAACCCTTTTCTGGCGTTGGAATGCCAGAATTATTCCTCTCTGGGCTCTTGTTGTCCTCAGAGGGATTTTGGACAGTGGTTTGGTCATCCTCTGTCAGTTGTTCCTTTCTTAGCTTTCTGCTACTTTGAGCTAAATTATTCAATGTCTTCTGGTGCACGAAATTATGATCTCTAGTAATGGCTCCGAAAACTTGGTGCTCTAATCTCAATTCATAATTTATCACAACTTCGATACAACTAACCAGCAAGTGCACTGGTCGTCCAAGTAATAAACCTTACGTGAGTAAGGGTTGATCCCACGGAGATTGTTAGTATGAAGCAAGCTATGGTCACCTTGTAAATCTCAGTCAGGCAGATATAAAATAATTATGGAGTTTTCGAAATTAAATAATAAAAGAAGGATAGAAATACTTATGTAAATCATTGGTGAGAATTTCAGATAAGCGCATAGAGATGCTTTCGTTCCTCTGAACCTCTGCTTTCCTGCTGCCTTCATTCAATCAATCCTACTCCTTTCCATGGCTGGCTTTATGTAAGGGCATCACCGTTGTCAATGGCTACATCCCATCCTCTTGTGAAAATGGTCCAAATGCTCTGTCACAGCACGGCTAATCATTTGAGGTTCTCGATCATACTGGAATAGGATTCACCCTCCTTTTGCGTCTGTCACTAAGCCCAGCACTCGCGAGTTTGAAGCTCGTCACAGTCATTCAATCCCTAAATCCTACTCGGAATACCACAGACAAGGTTTAGACTTTCCGGACTCTCATGAATGCCGCCATCAATCTAGCTTATACCACGAAGATTCTGATTAAGAGATCCAAGAGATACTCATTCAATCTAAGGTAGAACGGAAGTGGTTGTCAGGCACGCGTTCATAGGGAATGATGATGATTGTCACGTTCATCACATTCAGGTTGAAATGCGAATGAATATCTTAGAAGCGGAATAAGTTGAATTGAATAGAAAAATAGTAGTACTTTGCATTAATCTTTGAGGAACAGCAGAGCTCCACACCTTAATCTATGGAGTGTAGAAACTCTACCGTATGAAAATACATAAGTGAATAGAGGGTAGGCATGGCCGAGTGGCCAGCCCCCAAACGTGATCAATAGATCAAAATATAATCCAAAGATGATTCCAAAGATATCTAATACAATAGTAAAAAGTCCTATTTATACTAAACTAGTAACTAGGGTTTACAGAAGTAAGTAATTGATGCATAAATCCACTTCCGGGGCCCACTTGGTGTGTGCTTGGGCTGAGCTTGAAGTCTACACGTGGAGAGGTCATTCTTGGAGTTGAACGCCAGCTTTTGTGCCAGTTTGGGCGTTGAACTCCACTTTGCAACTTGTTTCTGGCGCTGGACGCCAGAATTGGGCAGAGAGCTGGCGTTGAACACCAGTTTGCGTCGTCTAAACTTTGGCAAAGTATAGACTATTATATATTTCTGGAAAGCCCTGGATGTCTACTTTCCAACGCAATTGGAAGCGCGCCATTTCGAGTTCTGTAGCTCCAGAAAATCTATTTTGAGTGCAGGGAGGTCAGAATCTAACAACATCAGCAGTCCTTCTTCAACCTCTGAATCTGATTTTTGCTCAAGTCTCTCAATTTCAGCCAGAAAATGCCTGAAATCACAGAAAAACACAAAAACTCATAGTAAAGTCCAGAAATGTGAATTTAACATAAAAACTAATGAAAACAACCCTAAAAGTAACTAGATTCTACTAAAAACATACTAAAAACAATGCCAAAAAGCGTATAAATTATCCGCTCATCACAACACCAAACTTAAAGTGTTGCTTGTCCCCAAGCAACTGAAAATTAAGTAGGATAAAAAGAAGAGAATATACTATAAATTCCAAACTATCAATGAAACATAGCTCCAATCAGATGAGCGGGACTTGTAGCATTTTGCCTCTTGAATAGTTTTGGCATCTCACTTTATCCATTGAGGTTCAGAATGATTGGCATCTATAGGAACTCAGAGTTCAGATAGTGTTATTGACTCTCATAGTTCAGTATGATGATTCTTGAACACAGCTATTTTATGAGTCTTGGCCGTGGCCCTAAGCACTTTGTTTTCCAATATTACCACCAGATACATAAATGCCACAGACACATAATTGGGTGAACCTTTTCAGATTGTGACTCAGCTTTGCTAAAGTCCCCAATTAGAGGTGTCCAGGGTTCTTAAGCACACTCTTTTTTTTGCTTTGGACCTTGACTTTAACCGCTCAGTCTCAAGTTTTCACTTGACACCTACACGCCACAAGCACATGGTTAGGGACAGCTTGGTTTAGCCGCTTAGGCCAGGATTTTATTCCTTTAGGCCCTCCTATCCACTGATGCTCAAAGCCTTGGGATTCTTTTTATTTGCCCTTGCCTTTTGGTTTTAAGGGTTATTGGCTTTTTGCTCTTGCCTCTTGATTTTAAGAGCTTTGGCTTTTTCTGCTTGCTTTTTCTTTCAATTTTTTTTTCTTTTTTTTTCTGCAAGCTTTGCTCTTTGCTGCTTTTTCTTGCTTCAAGAATCATTTTTATGATTTTTCAGATTATCAAATAACATGTCTCCTTGTCATCATCCTTTCAAGAGCCAACATATTTAACATTCTTAAACAACAACTTCAAAAGACATATGCACTGTTTAAGCATTCATTCAGAAAACAAGAAGCATTGTCACCACATCAATATAATTAAACTAAGTTCAAGGATAAATTCGAAACTCATGTACTTCTTGTTCTTTTGAATTAAAACATTTTTCATTTAAGAGAGGTGATGGATTCATAGGACATTCATAACTTTAAGACAAAGTTACTAACCACTAATGATCATGTAATGAAGACACAAACATAGATAAGCACTTAACACAGAGAAAACGAAAAACAGAGAATGTAAGAACAAGGAATGAGTCCACCTTAGTGATGGTGGCGTTTCCTTCTTGAGGAACCAATGATGTCCTTGAGCTCTTCTATGTCTCTTCCTTGTCTTTGTTGCTCCTCCCTCATTACTTTTTGATCTTCTCTTATTTCATGAAGGATGATGGAGTGCTCTTGATGTTCCACCCTTAGTTGTCCCATGTTGGAACTTAATTCTCCTAGGGAGGTGTTGATTTTCTCCCAATAGTTTTGTGGAGGAAAATGCATTTGAGGCATCTCCGGGATCTCATGGTGATGAGCTTCCTGCGCCTATTGAGTTCCATGAATGGGCTCTCTTGCTTGCTCCATCCTTTTTTTAGTGATGCGCTTCTCTTCCTCAATGGAAATGTCTCCTTCTATGAAAGCTCCAGCTGAGTAACATAGATGGCAAATAAGATGAGGAAAAGCTAGCCTTGCCATGGAGGAGGACTTTTCGGCTATTTTGTAGAGTTCAAGGGAGATGACTTCATGAACTTCTACTTCCTCTCCAATCATGATGCTATGAATCATGATGGCCTGATCCACAGTAACTTCAGATCGGTTGCTAGTGGGGATGATGGAGCGTTGGATGAACTCCAACCATCCTCTAGCCACAGGCTTGAGGTCCAGTCTTCTTAGTTGAACCGGCTTGCCTTTGGAGTAAATCTTCCATTGAGCTCCTTCTACACATATGTCCATGAGGACTTGGTCCAACCTTTGATTAAAGTTGACCCTTCTAGTGTAGGGGCGTGCATCTCCTTGCATCATAGGCAAGTTAAACGCCAACCTCACATTTTTCGGGCTAAAATCTAAGTATTTCCCCGAACCATGGTGAGATAATTCTTTGGGTCTGGGTTCTTACTTTGATTATGGTTCCTAGTGATCCATGCATTGGCATAGAACTCTTGAACCATTAGGATGCCGACTTGTTGGATGGGTTTGTTAGAACTTCCCAACCTCTTCTTTGGATTTCATGTCGGATCTCCAGATACTCATTCTTCTTGAGCTTGAAAGGGACCTCAGGGATCACCTTCTTCTTGGCCACAACATTATAGAAGTGGTCTTGATGAGCTTTGGAGATGAATCTTTCCATCTCCCATGACTCGGAGGTGGAAGCTTTTGTCTTCCCTTTCCCTTTTCTAGAGGATTCTCCGGTCTTGGGTGCCATCAATGGTAATGGAACAAAAAGCTTATGCTTTTACCACACCAAACTTAGAATTTTTCTCGCCCCCGAGTAAGAGAAGAAAGAATAGATGAAGAAGAAGAAGAAAATATGGAGAGGAGGGGGGAGCTGTGTTTCGGCCCAGAAGAGAAAAGAGGGTTGTGTTGTGTGAAAATGAGGAAGAATGGAGGGTTATATATAGGGAAGGGAGGAGGGGTAAGTTCGGCCATTTAGGGTGGGTTTGGGTGGGAAATTGATTTTGAATTTTGAAGGTAGGTAGAGTTTATGAGGTAGGTTTATGGGGGAGAGTGGATGGATGTGAGTGGTGAAGAGGTGATGGGGAAGAGAGATTGAGGTGATTGGTGAAGAGTTTTGGGGAAGAGTGTTTATGGGATTGTGTGAAAGAGGGGTGAGAAGAAGTGAGTGGAGGTAGGTGGGGATCCTGTGGGGTCCATAGATCATGAGGTGATCCTGTGGGGTCCACAGATCCTGAGGTGTTCAAGGATTTATAACCTTGCACCAAATTAGGCATGCAAAATGCCTTTGCACACAACTATGTGCATTCAGCGCCAGATTGGTGCTTGTTCTGGGCATTGAACGCCCATTTGTTGCCCATTTCTGGCGTTGAACACCAGAACCATGCTTGTTCTGGGCGTTCAGTGCCAGCTCTTTTCCAGGGTGCATTTCTGGCGTTCAAACGCCCAGATGCTACCCATTTCTGGCGTTCAGCGCCAGAACCATGCTCTGTTCTGGCGTTGAACGTCCAAAACATGCTTCTTACTGGCGTTTAAACGCCAGTAAGGTCTTCCTCCAGGGTGTGTTTTTTTTTCTGCTGTTTTTGATTCTGTTTTCAATTTTTGATTTATTTTGTGACTCCACATGATCATGAACCTAATAAAACATGAAAACCAATGAAAATTAGATAAATAAAAATTGGGTTGCCTGCCAACAAGCGCTTCTTTAATGTCAATAGCTTGACAGTGGGCTCTCATGGAGCCTCACAGATGTGCAGAGCTTAGTTGAGACCTCCCAACACCAAACTTAGAGTTTGGATATGGGGGTTTAACACCAAACTTAGAGTTTGGTTGTGGCCTCTCAACACCAAACTTAGAGTTTGACTGTGGGGGCTTTGTTTGACTCTGCTTTGAGAGAAGCTTTTTATGCTTCCTCTCCATGGATGCAAAGAGAGATCCTTGAGTTGTAAACACAAGGTTGTCCTCATTTATTTGAAGGATCAATTCTCCTCTGTCCACATCAATCACAGCTCTTGCTGTGGCTAGGAAAGGTCTTCCTAGGATGATGGATTCATCCTCATCCTTCCCAGTATCTAGGACTATGAAATCAGTAGGGATGTAAAGGCCTTCAACCTTTACTAACACGTCCTCTACTTGTCCATAAGCCTGTTTTCTTGAATTTTCTGCCATCTCTAATGAGATTTTAGTGGCTTGCACCCTAAAGATTCCCAGTTTCTCTATTACAGAGAGGGGCATGAGGTTTATCCCTGAACCAAGGTCACACAGAGCCTTCTCAAAGGTCATGGTGCCTATGGTATAAGGTATTAAGAACTTTCCAGGATCCTGTTTCTTTTTAGGCAATCTCAGTTGATCCAGATCACTTAGTTCATTGGTGAACAAGGGAGGTTCATCTTTCCAAGTCTCAATACCAAATAATTTGGCATTCAGCTTCATGATTACACCAAGAAACTTGGCAGCTTGCTCTTCAGTAACATCCTCATTCTCTTCAGAAGAGAAATACTCATCAGAGCTCATGAATGGCATAATAAGGTTCAATGGAATCTCTATGGTCTCTAGATGAGTCTCAGATTCCTTTGGTTCCTCAAAGAGAAGCTCCTTATTGATCACTGGACGTCCCAGGAGGTCTTCCTCCTTGGGATTCACGTCCTCTCCTTCCTTCACAGGTTCGGCCATGGTGATTAATTTAATGGCCTTGCACTCTCCTTTTGGATTTTCTTCTGTATTGCTTAGGAGAGTACTAGGAGGGATTTCAGTGATCCTTTTACTCAGCTGGCCCACTTGTGCCTCCAAATTTCTAATGGATAACCTTGTTTCATTCATGAAACTTACAGTGGCCTTAGATAGATCAGAGACTAAGTTTGCTAAATTAGAGGTATTTTGTTCAGAGTTCTCTGTCTGTTGCTGAGTGGATGATGGAAAAGGTTTACTATTGTTAAACCTATTTCTTCCACCATTATTAAAGCCTTGTTGAGGCTTTTGATCCTTCCATGAGAAATTTGGATGATTTCTCCATGAGGGGTTATAGGTGTTTCCATAAGGTTCACCCATGTAATTCACCTATGCTATTACAGGGTTTTCATGATCATAAGCTTCTTCTTCAGAAGATGCCTCTTGAGTACTGTTGGATGCAGCTTGCATTCCATTCAGACTCTGAGAAATCATATTGACTTGCTGAGTCAATATTTTATTCTGAGCCAATATAGCATTCAGAGTATCAATTTCAAGAACTCCCTTCTTCATAGACGTCCCATTATTCACAGGATTCCTTTCAGAAGTGTACATGAACTGGTTATTAGCAACCATGTCAATGAGTTCTTAAGCTTCTGCAGGTGTTTTCTTTAGGTGAATGGATCCACCTGCAGAAGTATCCAATGACATCTTAGCTAATTCAGACAGACCATCATAGAATATATCCAGGATGGTCCATTCTGAAAGCATGTCAGAAGGACACTTTTTGGTCAGTCCTTTGTATCTCTCCCAAGCTTCATAGAGGATTCACCTTCTTTCTGTCTGAAGGTTTGAACATCCACTCTACGCTTACTCAGCTTTTGAGGAGGAATGGAGATGCTTCTTCCATGTAAATTGGAATTTGGTTCAGTAAAGTCACTGGTGCGCAGAAATTGCGCAGAAATTGTGATTACACTTTGATTATGTAAAATTCATTGCTCTTTCTTTCCCTGGTAATGGCGCCAAAAGACATGATGCCAATACCATGGTTCACAACTTCGCACAACTAACCAGCAAGTGCATTGGGTCGTCCAAGCAATACCTTACGTGAGTAAGGGTCGAATCCCACGGAGATTGTTGGTATGAAGCAAGCTATGGTCACCTTGTAAATCTCAGTCAGGTGGATATAAATAGTAATGGGGTTTTTGAAATTAAAGAATGAAATAAGGATAGAAATACTTATGTAATTCATTGGTTAGAATTTCAGATAAGCATGTAGAGATGCTTTCGTTCCTCTGAACCTCTGCTTTCCTGCTATCTTCATCCAATCAATCTTACTCCTTTCTATGGCTAGCTTTATGTAAGGATGTCATCGGTGCCAATGGCTACTTTCGATCTCTCTCGGGAAAATGATCCAAATGCTCTGTCACAGCACGGCTAATCGTCTGGAGGCATCACCTTTGTCGTTGGTTGCATCCTATTCCTCCTTGTGAAAATGGTCCGATGCGCTGTCACTGCATGGCTAATCATCTGGAGGTTCTCGATCATACTGGAATAGGATTTACTATCCTTTTGCGTCTGTCACTACGCCCAGCACTCGCGAGTTTGAAGCTCGTCACAGTCATTCAATCCCAGAATCCTACTCAGAATACCACAGACAAGGTTTAGACTTTCTGGATTCTCATGAATGCCGCCATCAATCTAGCTTATACCACGAAGATCCCAATATCTCGGACTCGGTCCCCTGTATTAGTAATCTAAGAGATACTCACTCCGTTTAATGTAGAACGGAAGTGGTTGTCAGGCACGCGTTCATAGGGAATGATGATGATTGTCACGTTCATCACATTCAGGTTGAAGTGCAAATGAATATCTTAGAAGCGGAATAAGTTGAATTGAATAGAAAACAGTAGTACTTCGCATTAATCTTTGAGGAACAGCAGAGCTCCACACGTTGATCTATGGAGTGTAGAAACTCTACCGTTTGAAAATACATAAGTGAGAGGTCCAGGCATGGCCGAATGGCCAGCCCCCTAAAACGTGATCACAGGACCAAAAATACAATCCAGGATACCAAAGATGTCTAATACAATAGTAAAAGGTCCTATTTATAATAAACTAGCTACTAGGGTTTACAAAAGTAAGTAATTGATGCATAAATCCACTTCCGGGGCCCACTTGGTGGTGCTTGGGCTGAGCTTTGAGTGTTACACGTGTAGAGGTCATTCCTGGAGTTGAACGCCAGTTTTGGTGCCAGTTTGGGCGTTGAACTCCACTTTACAACTTGTTTCTGGCGCTGGACGCCAGAGTTGGGCAGAGAACTGGCGTTGAACGCCAGTTTGCGTCATCTAAACTTGGGCAAAGTATAGACTATTATATATTTCTGGAAATCCCTGGATGTCTACTTTCCAATGCAATTGGAAGCGCGCCATTTTGAGTTCTGTATCTCTAGAAAATCCACTTTGAGTGCAGGGAGGTCAGAATCCAACAGCATCAGCAGTCCTTTTTCAACCTCTGAATCTGATTTTTGCCCAAGTCCCTCAATTTCAGCCAGAAATACCTGAAATCACAAAAAAACACATAAACTCATAGTAAAGTCCAGAAATGTGAATTTAACATAAAAACTAATGAAAACATCCTTAAAAGTAACTAGATCCTACTAAAACATACTAAAAACGATGTCAAAAGCGTATAAGTTATCCGCTATCACAACACCAAACTTAAATTGTTGCTTGTCCCCAAGAAACTGAAAATCAAATAGATAAAAAGAAAAGAATATACTATAAATTTCAAACTATCAATGAAACATAGCTCCAATCAAATGAGCGACTTATAGCTTTTTGCGGCTTGAATAGTTTTGGCATCTCACTTTATCCATGAGGTTCAGAATGATTGGCATCTATAGGAACTCAGAGTTCAGATAGTGTTATTGATTCTCTAGTTCAGTATGATGATTTGAACACAGCTTCTTTATGAGTTTGGCCGGGCCCTAAGCACTTTGTTTTCCAGTATACCACCGGATACATAAATGCCACAGACACATAATTGGGTGAACCTTTCAGATTGTGACTAGCTTGCTAAATCCCCAATTAGAGTGTCCAGGTTCTTAGCATCTTCTTTTCTTTGGACCTTGACTTTACCGCTCAGTCTCAAGTTTTCACTTGACCCTTCACCCAAACAATGTTAGGGACAGTTGTTTAGCCGTTAGGCAGATTTATTCCTTTAGCCTCATCACTGATGCTCAGCTTGGATCCTTTTTATTTGCCCTTGCCTTTGGTTTTAAGAGTTC